>NC_143251.1:15790000-16091500 GCF_984573655.1 Nuphar pumila
GTGGATGAGCCAAATTAGTGCACCTCCCTGGACCATGACGATGCATACTATCTATGTGATTAAGTTGCTATCTTATCCCATAATATATATAGTAGGGGTGTCAACAGTTCGGGTTTGGTTCGGACCTAGGTGAGACCAAACTAAAATCTAATTTGGGATGTTGGTACTGGGATCGACCCACTATAAGAGAAAACCATAGCCGGATCCTATAAGCAATACATGAACCAAACCTTAACCATACCCAGTAAAATAATATTTTTATCATTTATAATTGAAAAATTGTCGATCTTTGTTGAAATTCGGGTCTGGCATGGGTGTAGTATGTAATTTCAGAAACCATACCGAGCTCCATATACTAATCAGACCCTTTGGGTCTGACCAGGATTCTAATAATCGGACACATATGATTTGGTAGGGGGTGGGTTCAGGTCAAACCTGACCCATTGACAACTCTAGCTACTATACTAAAGTTCATCCAGGCTGCCGCACATTAGAGAGTACATGCACTAGGTTACAACTGCTAGTAAGGATGTAAACGAGTCTGACTCAATTTGGATCTAGGCATTACTAAATCCTATCTATCGAACTAATCATATTCAGGGTTGGACTCAAAGTCCGATGTGGGAGAGGTAATACAGAATCTAGATCCAATTAGCTAATGAGATATATTTTAAATATAATCAGGTTGGTGCGCAAATATGGTACAACCTTCGCATATCATTATTGCTAATGTCTCCAAAATATGTGAATCACTTTTAACTAAACACTGCCGACACATGCCTTAGAACTATCAAACCAAGAACCATATCAAGAGTGTTTAGTTAAAGGAGGTTCACACAATTTGGAGACATTCTCAATAATAATATGTGAAGGTCGTACCATATTCATGAATGTCATACACCAAAACTGTTTAGTTAAAGGAGGTTGACACATTTTTAGGGATATTCACAATAATGATATATGAATGTCTTATCATATTCATGAAAGTTATACAAGAGCATTTAGTTAAATGAGGTTTGCACATTTTGAAGACATTGGCAAAATTGATATGCAAAGATCGTACCATATTTGCAAGGTCGTGCATCAAGAGTGTTTTTTTTTTGGACTGAAAGTTGGGGTTAGGCAGACCCCAACAGTTGGGTGAGACCTTGTTTCAGCGTGAGGGCGTTCCATCTCGTCTCCGATGTCGATACAAGTCGAGGGCCTTTGATAACTTCAAGACCCCTCTTTGTGAAAATGGAGATGCTAGTGCCTCCAATCGATCAAAATGGCTCCAAAGTCGTCACAAGTCATCTCAGAGGAAGTCTGCATATTCTTTGCAAGAGAGTTGCGGTGAGAACTCTAACCACCGAGAGACAACGTACGAGTCACTGAAAACTTCGGAGGTCTGTAATCAGAGTGGCAACCATGTATGGTTAGATATGGATCCTGATTGGATCCCCCCTTGTAAATATTTTCCTTGCTAATTCAATAAAGTGGTAGGGGTCTGCATAACCCCAACCTTCTTCTTCGAAAAAAGAAAAGGCAGACCCCTACCAGTTATACAACCATACCATTTGGGGTTCGAACTTGCACTACAACAAAGCAGTAGATTAGCGACGACCACATTCCGTCGCGAATCCGTCGCTAACCATGTTAGCGACGGATTAGCGACAACGCGGCGACAGTATGTTTACGTCGCGAATATTTCGACGCTAACTGGGGCGGAATAATTCCGTCGCCAGGTCCGTCGCTAATTGCGACGGAATAACGAGCGCTATATTCTGTCGCCAATCCGCCGGTACTAAACGGCGACCACGGCTTGGCGACGGATTTAATTCCGTCGCTATGTCGTCGCTAGATTAATATGAATAGCGACGGATGGTTCCGTCGCTAAGCCGTCGCTAGATTAATATGAATAGCGACGGAATCATCCGTCGCTAATCCGTCGCAAACACGAAAAAAAATAAAAATAAAATTATTTAAAAATTAATTACCGAGAACTGTACAATTTCTATTTCCTGTATAATTTATATTTCCTGTAAATAAAAAACAAACCACACAAAAAAATTCATATAACAAGTATCTATAATAATTAATCGTTCCACCTTAAAATTAAGAAGTTTAATTATTTACAATTCAACAATTACAATTAGGAAAAATAAAAAAATAGAACTTCTTCAACACAGTCCTCTAATCATCGCCAAGATTTTGTGCGTCTTCTTGTTCATTGTCTTTATCTGTCCCTTCAGCTCCACTACCCTGATTATCGCTAGCAGCCTACACAAGAAAAGAACAGTCAGTATTGATAAACAAAATATAATGAAATAAATTACACACTATATGTGATTCTATCATGTGCTCATGTGTGATCTAAGGCAATAAAAAAACTCTATATGTGATTCTATCATGCTCATATGTGTGCTAAGGCAGTCAAAAAATTGAATATGTGATTATAGCATGTTCATATGTGTTCTAAGGCATCTAAAAAAACTCTATATGTGATTCTACCATGCTCAGATGTGCTTTAAGGCAGGCAAAAAACTATATATGTGATTCGATCATGCTCGTATGTGTGCTAAGGCAGTAAAAAAATTGAATATGTGAATATAGCATGCTCATATGTGCTCTAAGGCAGACAAAACCAAAATTTTTATATGTGATTCTATCATAAATGATATATAACATGTTCATATGTGTTCTAAGGCAGTTAAAAAACTCTATATGTTATTATAGCATGCTCATATGTGTGCTAAGGCAGTCAAAAAACAGAATATGTGATTATAATATGCTCATATGTGTTCTTAGGCAGTCAAAAAACTGAATATGTGATTATAGCATGCTCATATGTGTTCTAATGCAATCAAAAAAACTTTATATGTGATTCTATCATGCTTATATGTGCTCTAAGGCAGACAAAAAGTTAAATATATATATATGTGATTCTATCATGCTCATATGTGTGCTAAGGCAGTCAAAAAATTGAATATGTGATTATAGCATGTTCATATGTGTTTTAAGGCATATAAAAAAACTCTATATGTGATTCTACCATGCTCAGATGTGCTTTAAGGCAGGCAAAAAACTATATATGTGATTCGATCATGCTCGTATGTGTGCTAAGGCAGTAAAAAAATTGAATATGTGAATATAGCATGCTCATATGTGCTCTAAGGCAGGCAAAACAACTTTATATGTGATTCTATCATGCTCATATGTGTGCTAAGGCAGTAAAAAATTTGAATATGTGATTATAGCATGTTCATATGTGTTCTAAGGCATCTAGAAAAACTCTATATGTGATTCTACCATGCTCAGATGTGCTTTAAGACAATCAAAAAAACTATATATGTGATTATACCTGAGAGGGACCTGGAATCGAAGATCCCCTATCCTGAACAGCGGCCTTGATCTCATTTCGGAGAAAGGGGGCGACGGTGTATTGGAAGTAGTTATTCAGTGATTCATTAATGATCTCGCGTACATCATCACCGGAAAGAATAGTCGGCTGCTTGGAGCTTATGTCAGCGCAAGAAGTCGGTGAGCCATAACTGGAAGAACCAATAACTGGTGAAGTGTTCATATTACTCCCAAACCCGAACACGCGACCTTTTTTGGGTTCACCTGCTGCAGTCACCCATGCTGTAGGATCAAATGATGGATGCTGAGTAGCGTCTTCGCCATATCGCTCTACCATCTGTTGCTCATATGCCTCCTACAAAATAATGTTTAAAGTATTCATTAATAATTAATGATAATATTATGATAACTTGCATATATATTGCAATAATTATTAATAGAATTAATACATACCGTTGTCGTTCTCGCCTTCTCTGATACGAAGACTCCCGTGGTCTTCCGTTTATGTGTTTCTACAAACACATCCTTATATGGTACACTGTCTTCTTTTTCTGCTTCCTGCGAAGTTAAATGACAAAAGATTTAGTACAAAAAATTGCAACAATACTTATAAAATTAATATTATATATTGATGAGTTACCATTTTCTTTAGGTGGCTCCCAAATGTCTTAGATCCACCTGTGTGTAGATGGGCTTCGGGCATCTTCGATCGATTTTGTGAAGCCTTCGCAGAGCGATTTTTAAATGCATCTCCCGCCCACATATCGCACATTTCATCCCAGTAATCTCTCCTGATAGTAATAGGACCATGGCCCTTCCACAGTAATGGATCATCTACTACGCCAGATGCTTTTTTTGCTGCAGTCTTCATAGTGTGCAGCATGTCTGCAAATCGATTGGCAGCCACCTTCTGCCACACCTTCCTTGCATCATTTTCTTCCACCGTAGTTGCAAAGCGATTCGAAGCCTACAAATATTTTCAGAAAGTTAGTAGACATTGCTTAAATAAATTAAATATGGAACACATTAACTATGAGGAACAACTGTATACCATGAATGAGGACCACAATCTGTCTAACACCTCCTTTGGGTACTCTTTCCATTGAGCAACTGGTCCTGGTAGATGTTGAAGAAGTGAATTCCTAATCTCCCGTACTACTTCTTGTGGCTCAAACCTCGTGCTGCACATGAATTGTTACACAGTAAATATCAATATAAAATATTTAAAAGATATGCAATAATTGAAAACAAAATACTTACGGTCGATTATCGATATACACTATTCGAATGAGTCTTCTTGTGCCAGCCTGAGAAGACCCTGTTTCCTGTGTTGGCTATTGACTTGTGCGATCAACTGGTGTAGGTGGGTCGTGTACAGGCGCAACATCATCTGTAAAAAAATACATTAGAAATTCTCAGAATGTGCATTTGAACTAATCAAGCATCTAATTAGTTATATGATATACCTATCACAGGAGCCCGTTAAGATGAAGGTTGAGCCTGGCTACTACTGGATGAGCGACCACTATAACCTCCACGAACCATATTCTAACAAATAACATATGTCATACAATACATTCAAATAATTCACATCAAGTATTACAATGCATTCAAGTCATTCACATCACGCATTGCAATGCATTCAAATAATTCAAATCATTGACATCAAATATTGCACTAATTCAAATCATTCGTTAATTGCATAAATTATAATACATTCAGATAATTGAAATCATTCACATCAAGTATTACAATGCATTCAAATCATTCGTATCAAGTATTACAATACATTCAAATACAATTTTTAATCATTCACACCAAGTATTGCAATACAACTCACATCAAGTATTACAATGCATTTAAATAGAGGTTTGTAGTATAAGATTTTGCTCACTAGCTTGAGAATTCTTCCTCGTCACTAGTTTGACTTTCTTCTTCTTCTTCTTCTTCTTCATTGTTTGCCCATCCACTTGGTACATCATTTGGATCACATTCCTCTATGAATGTTTCATCAGCCAATGGAGATATGACATGCATATCATGCGCAACATCGTGACCATAAGCGAAGTCACAGACATCATCTGATTGATAGTAATCACTGTCTTCAGCTAACTCATCTTCCTGTAACTGATCATACTCGGGGTATAGTTTGGATTTCACCTTGCAAACTGCCCACCATTCATTTCTATCTGACTTTTTTATACTCGGATATGAAGTATAATAAACTTGTTGAGCTTGGGAGGCTAATATGAATGGTTCATATGTTCCAAACCTGGATTTATGATTCACCTCCACAATGCCTGAAGCTTTGTCGAGTCTTGTTGCAGTTGGATCAAACCAATGACACTTGAATACCGTAACCCTGTTATTCATGCCTAAGTAAGTCAACTCCATTATTTCCTCTATAACACCGTAGTAATCATGTTCATTTTCACCGTAGCTGCTACCCTTGACACACACGCCACTATTTATCGTTGATTTGTTTATACCGTAGTCTTTTGTATGGAATCGATAATCATTTACGATATACCCGTTGTAGCATTGCACAACTTTGGTCGGACCATTTTCTAAATCACATATTCCTTGATCTTTAACATCACCATTGCGAACCTACGCACAAACATAAACAATGATTGTGATCACGATCAATTAAGTAACTTAGTGTTGTTTATAAGTACAAAATTTATGTTAGCTTCTTTACCAACTGTTTCAACCACTCCACAAACTTAGTTTCACGTTCTTTTTGTACTTCTGCATCAGTGAGATGTGAAACTTCGTTTCGCAACTCCAGATCAAATCGTCTGCAAACCACAAATACTTATATTACTGAGTCATGTATCCACATATAGAACATAAAAGGATTTATAATTGAGTTGCATATACATATACTTACTCGATGTATGGGTCGATCGCTGAGCAATTAAAAAGAATATAGATGTGTGCAGAATCTTGCTCTCGATCTGTCAATAGCCTTGATCGGCAACTACCAAATGCATGCCCAAGTGGTTGAAATATCGACAGCTTGTCAGCTACAGTTACTTGTTCTCCATCATCGTTACGGGGCGGGCATGTGTAACGTGTTGGAATATGAGGTTTGAAGTACATAGATGAGAAATTTGAAATCTCTTCTAAAGTGTACGCCTCACAAATAGAGCCTTCTACTCTTGCTTTATTACGAACCTTTTTTTTTAGGTCGAACATGCATCTGACAAGAATATACATTTCAAATTTTAAATATCTGTCATTAAAGAGACAAATATAAAAAAACATATACCTTTCAAATGGGTACATCCATCGATATTGCACAGGGCCACCAACCCTTAGTTCATATGGCAGATGTATGATCAAATGTTCCATAACATCGAAAAATGCTGGCGGAAATATCTTTTCTAACAGACAAACAATGGTGATGACAGAGTCCTCGAGATTCTTTACATCTGATACAATGACCTCCGATGCGCACAATGTTCTGAAAAATCCGCTCAACTCAGACAATACCCCCCATATAGGTTTGTCTAACATATCATGGAATGCTAGGGGTATCAATCATTGCATAAAGATATGACAATCATGGCTCTTCAACCCATATAATTGTCCATCGTCAATCTTCACAGCCCGAGCAATGTTAGAGACATATCCATCTGGAAATCTCAGTTGTCTCAACCATTGACATACATGTTTTATTTGATCAGGTCCGAGTACGTACTTCGCCTTTGGTTTCAGTACTTTGCCATTATACTCTTTGAGTTCCAATTCTGGTCTTTTACATATTAATTTTAAATCCATACGGGCCTTTGGATTATCCTTCATTTTTCCTTTAATATTCATTACTGTATTGAACACATTATCAAACACATTTTTCTCTACATGCATCACATCCAAATTATGTCGTATCAATAGGGTCGGCTAATACGGTAGTTCCAAAAAAATAGATTTTTTCGTCCAATTGTGTTCCTTCCCAAATCCACGGAAGGGTGTAGGACTGCGGGCATCTGTTAATACATCTGGAAAGTATCGCAATCTTCTTAAAATCTCTATGTCAGACAATCTTGAGGATGGACCTTCCGTTTCAGTTGTGCCTGCTGTAAATGCATTCTTTTGACGTCGGAACGGATGATCGCTGGGTAGAAATCGACGATGGCAATCAAACCAGCAAGGCTTCCTTCCATGCCTCAATCTAAAAGCTTTGGAATCCTCCATGCAGTACGGACAAGCCAACCTCCCATGTGTGCTCCAACCAGATAACATACCATATGCAGGGAAGTCACTGATTGTCCATAGAACAACGACCTTCATGTTGAAATTTTGTTTTTTGTGAGCATCATACGTGGTAACACCGTCATCCCACAGTACTTTTAATTCATCAATCAATGGCCTTAGATATACATCAAGATTTTGGCCAGGTGAGGTCGGACCAGGGATCAACAGAGACAAGAAAAGATTTGGACGTTTCATACACAAGCTTGGTGGAAGGTTGTATGGAGTTACAAATACTGGCCAGCATGAGTATGGAGTTGATCTACCCCCAAATGGATTAAATCCATCTGTACATAGACCGAGTCTAACATATTTGTACGATCAAAGTGCTTCCAAGCTTCAACGTCAACAGGATGCGTGATCTTGTTTTCATCGTGTCGAACTTTATTTGCATGCCATCTCATGTGTTTAGCTGTCTTTGAAGACATATACAATCGCTGCAATCTAGGAGTGATAGGAAAGTAGCGGAGCGACTTGTATGAAACTTCCTTTGATCTCGTGCTACCATTGCCTCTTGTCTTTGGCTTGAACCGAGGATGCCCACATGACGGGCATGATATGTCATTTTCCTGCTCCTTGAAATACAACATGCAGTGATTTGGAAAAGCATCAATCTTTTTGTAACCCATACCTAGAGCGTTGACCATAACTTTCGCACGATAGAAATTTTGTGGCAATTTCTCATCTTTAGGCAACATACTCTTCACAATCATGCACAAACGGTCAAAACATGATTGACTCAAATTATACTCGGACTTCAAATTCATTAGTTGAAGAACTGCAGACAAGATAGTGTGACTCTCACAACCGTTCCAAAGTGGCTCATCAGCATCTTTAAGTAAATCATAAAATCTACTAGCTGCATCGTTTGGTGATTCTTCATCTACGACAGTTCTTACATCACTAGAACTCATAGCAGAACCCAGTTCTGTTCCTGCAGCATCAAATATCAAATTCGTATATGGATTATCGTGCACCACATTCACCCGTGCATCAAAATCGTTTCTAAATTCTTCTCCATGAAACGTCCAGTTCTGATAATCACTCACAAAACCCTTCCTGTATAGGTGATGTCTAACGCCATGAGGTTCTACAAATCGATTATTCTTACAAATCTTGCAGGGATACCTAATCCGACCTGTGGGATCTACCGTACTGACACTCGCCGTTGCAAATTCAATAAAACTATCAACACCATCCATATATTCATGCGATAACTCATTGTCCACTATCCTACGGTACATCCATTCACGGTTTGCAGTCATTCTGTCGTATGATGTTACGAATAGTATCCTAACGAATTAAGAAAAAAACAATCAGAATGCTACGATGAAGAAAATATCAAATTTATCATGCAATATACTATGTCAAACAATAACAAGAATTTTGATGCATGCATTGATAACTTAATATTTTCATGTGCAAACTATTAATGACACGATACAATCATTTGAAGCATGCTTTTATTATAAAATTTCACATGGAAGTCAAAATCAAATTGAAATTAACTACATGCAAGCATGGATACAATTACATCAAACATTGCAATACATCATAATCATTCATATCAAATAAATGGCAAACATGTACCTGCAGCAAACACACTTCAATATCTCACTAACTACTACAATGCTTAGCATGGACTCCGTACTCCAAAAATAAGAACACTTCCATTTTTCTACATTAAAATCATGCTCAGCATGATCTCCGAACTCCAACAAAGCAGTCCTAGATATCAACAACTAAGTGAGTGTGTGAACAATAAAGTGCTGCATTCAATAAATTAAATAACATGTGATACGTTTGCATCACTTACTCACCACGGGTATTTACCCAATTTGCATTGTTTTTGTCATTTACTTACCACAGGTCGCCGAGCACGAGTTGGTTCCGTTGAAAAATCTGCACAAAAACAAAACAAATTAAGTAACAAACTAACTAATCATGAAACAAGATGAAACACTAACTAAAAAAATTAAAACAAATTAAAACAACTCTAACTAATTGAAAGAAGAGAAAAGAAAAATAGTATATATGTTAAGCCAAATCTAACTAGAAGATGCTAATTTAACAAACCAGCTATAACATGTTGAACCAGTCGACTAACATAAAGTCATAGACAATTTCTAATCTGAACTACTTAGCAAAGGAATAGTAAATCAATCAATTAGTTTACTAGAAAAGATGTGAACTTCGTTTAACCACCACTATCATAAAGAATTCAAATAGCCCTAATCTAACTAACTGATTGTGAGAACATTAAATACCAATCTATCTAAGAAAAATATAATTATAAAAGACTAATAGATTGAAATACTCTAACTAACCAGATTTCAAGAAAACAAATTGAAGTAAAACTAACTACCAGTAGACATTAACAAACTAACAAATTGATAAAAATTTATGAACTACTCTAACTAGATATAACTAACAAATTGATAGTTAGTTATGAAATACTCTAACTAACCACAGTTGATTAAATCTCAACCTAGCCAGTTGATTTCGATTTGAATTTTTTTTTTATAATTTAGTCATTATAGTTGTTGATTAAACTCAAAACAAGAAATCTTTTGCTATGATTTTATTAATTTTACAACTGTTGGGTTCAATCACAATAGTCTATTATATTTTAGCAGTGTGGTTCTTCATAACTACAGTCGTTTCAAATTTCAGCAGCTTGAATTGTAGTACCGTTGTTATTCTTTTTATTTCAACAGCAGTAATTATTTCTAATAATTACGATCTGATTTTAGCACAACATAAAAGTATTAATTTTTTTATTCAAATCAACATGATTTTCAAATACAACAATTTGTTTTCAATTTGTTAGTTTGTTTTCAAATTGTTAGTTTGAAAGCACGGCAGGGGGTTAAACCCCCTGCCTTTCCGGCAGGGAAGGAGGTTAAACCCCCTGCCGGAAAGGCAGTTCCGGCATGGGGGGTTGACCCCCTGCCATGCCTTTACGGCAGGGGGTCGACCCCCTGCGTTTCCGGCAGGGGGTCGACCCCCCATGCCTTTCCAGCAGGGGGTCGACCACCTCTGCCGGAAACGCAGGGGGTCGACCCCCCATGCCTTTCCGGCAGGGGGTCGACCCCCCCTGCCGGAAACGCAGGGGGTCGACCCCCCCTGCCGGAAAGCACGGGGAGCGGCGGCTGGCGAGGTCGCCGATGGCCGGCGCAGTCGACAGCAGAGAGGGGGAGACCTGGAGCGAAGCTCGGGGGCCACTGGGTCGCCGGAACTCAGAGCGGAGGCGAAGAGGTGGCTGCAGGGAGGATCGTCGGTCGTTGGCGGCTGAGGACGCCGGTTGCGAGTCGCCGGCGAAGTGGAGACAACACCTCCCGGCAGCAGCCACAGGGAGGAACAGCAGGGAGGAGGAAGAGGTCGGCGGCGGGTCGCCGGTGCTCGGGGTCCCTGGCGCAGCCGCTAGCCAAGCAGGGAGGTCGCCAGCGAGGATCGTCGGCGAGGCGGCGGCCGGATGGTGGCGAGAGCCGACGGGCGGCGGGAGGGAGAGGGCGGCGGGCGGGAGCAATACAACGAAACAGGAAAAAGAGAAAGAGGGATGGGATTAGGGATTTACGCGACATTTAGCTACGGCTTAGCGACGGAAACATTCCGTCGCTAAGCCGTCGCTAAATCAAAATACAAAAAACGCGACGGACTATATTCTGTCGCTACGCCGTCGCTAATTAGCGACGGATTAGCGACGACAGAGTTCCCTCTCTAAATCCATCGCTAAAATGGTGTTCTTGTAATAAAAAGTAGCGACAAAAAATTTAGTCGCTAATCCGTCGCTAAGTAGCGACAGATTAGCGATAAAATTTGTTTCCTCGCTAATCCGTCGCGAATTAGCGACAGATTCCATCTCTAGCTAATCTGTCGCTAATTAGCGACGGATTTTTTCCGTCGCTAATTAACAATTTTCTTGTAGTGTTGCAACGTCTAAACACAATGTGAAGTGCACTAACTACTCCTGGCAAACAAGTGGAGCCCCGATTGATCGTGCATCAAGAGTGTTTAGTTAAAGGAGGTTCACACATATTGGGAACATTCACAATAATGATATGTGAAGGTTGTATCATATTCATGAAGGTCGTACGTCGGGAATTATTAGTTAAATGAGGTTCACACATTTTAGGAACATTCACAATAATGATATGCAAAGATCGTATCATATTCACGAAAGTCGTACATTGGGAGTGCTCATTTAAAAGTGGTTCACACATTTTGGGGACATTTACAAAAATGATATGTGAAAGTCATACCATTTTTGTGAAGGTCATACATCGAGAGTGTTTATTTAAAGGCGATTCACACATTTTGGGAACATTCACAATAATGATATGCAAAGGTGGTAAGTCAAGAGTGTTTAGTTAAAGACATACATTTTGGGGACATTCAAAATAATGATATGCGAATATCGTATTATATTTGCGAAGGTCATATATTGAGAATGTTTAGTTAGATGAGGTTCACAATAATGATATTCGACGTACCATATTTACATAGGAGCAAAAATGTCTTTAAAAAGTTGAGAAATAGAGATTTTGGATACAAGGCTATTTAGGTAAATTGGTAGGCATTTAAAAGAATATGTCATTTTAGAATAACAATATGGTCATTTTTTATCCAACTAATGGGGTTCAAATTTGGATGGATATATATCAAAAACTCGTGTCTTTGTCATGTCCCCTTATATACTATTAACATTAAACAAAAAGAATGTGTCGTGTCATTTACACCACGTCAAATCCTTTATCTTGAACAAGAAATACGGTGAGCTTTGAACCCTTTCTGTACCCAAAAACTGAATGAGCACCCCCAATTGGGATATATGCATTTGATATTATTGACTATACATATATATGGGTAAAATATTGGGTACTAACGGAGGTAATTAAGAAACTAATGAGTAGAAATTACTTTGTTTTTCAAAATTTTTATTTTTTTTGTAGATCAAATGTTAAAGATGTGATCTATATGGTTTGTTTAGTAAGCTTCTTATTTTTAATCATGTGATTATGACAAGTAGTTAGGTTTTTAAAAAGTTCAAAAATCAACTACCCACAATGCACCAAAATTTCATAACTCAAAATATCATATTTTTACAACATAAAAGCACTATCTAAGGCTTGATCCTTAGCAAAGAAACCATGTTGAACACATTTATGTGGTTAGATTAAGTCGATACAACATGCACTATGATTTTTAGCTCATTAGTTTCATACCTTCATTAGTAGCAAATATTTTTCCTATAGGATCCTCCAAAAATTATAGTTCTAAGTAGTTTATGCTAGATCTGAACCGTTAGATGTGTTTATCATTGCTTTTTTTTACTAAGAAGCAACCCTTGTTTAGAATTGATTTGATATAAAAATGTGAATATTTTATCATCAAATTTTAGTACAATATCAACCATTGATCTTTGTACTTTTTAAAATACATATCTGAGCATAAAGATGCTCAATCAAAAACCTGTTTTCTATTGAACAAACAATGATAAACACACACCAAAGGGGTTTGGTTGAAGTGGGATGAGGCCCAAGCTGATGGGTGGGCCGTCTAAGTTCAAATCCCATGGGCATCGTCCATTGCCCAAGTGGAAGCTTGACAACTCTCTTGAGGCAAGGGGTAAACCCACAGAGTTTTACGCTGTCAGGCAGAGCCAGCGTGGCTAGGTCTATGATCCTGGGGGCATTTCTCTATGTAAATATAAAAAACAATAATAAACACATTTAACAGTTCACATCTTGCATAAAACGCCTAACAGTATAATTTTTAAAGAGTCCTAACATGACCTAAGGAAAAAAAAAGGGCAGCCCATTTCCTATATATATATATATACAAGGGCGTAGCTAGGGGGGGGCAGGACTGGGCTGTAGCCCAGTCCTGCCTCCCAAAACAGTTAATTTTTTTTGTTTTTTTAAAATTTTTTTTTTAAAAGCTCACTCCTAGCCCAGCCCTGATTCCATATGAAATAGATTTTTATCCATTTTTGTAGCCCAGTCCAGTCCTAGCTCGGCCCTGACTGCAGCAAATAGTTTGATTTGTCCATATGAAATAGATTTTTATTAATAATTGTAGCCATTTTTATTTTATCTCAAAAAAAAATTTTTCGGGGGCGCTGCCCCTGAACCACCGACTATCACACAAATAATTTTTTTTCCCTACACCCCTGTTTGCCCCCCCCTTCACATGAATCCTAGCTACGCCCCTGTATATATATATATATATATATAACTGAAAATCTTGGATGCAAGTTGTATCCACTCCATCTGACCTTATAGGCATATTTAACAGAGTTTGCTGCGGATTGTACCTTGGATTATGTTTTCTAGACATAAAATATGATTTTTTTTTCTGAATAAATTCTCACACATTTTGGGCTGATGATTTTTTAAGGGATTTAAAAATCAACTTCTTTTCTTGAGGTGGCTTTAAAAATAAACTTATAAGTACATTATCCAAAAACCTATTTTCCACTACAACTAACCATGTAGATCGAGCGTAGGGTTGGATCTATACATAATTTGAAAAAAAAAAATGTAAGCAAAAATGGTATTTTCTACTAGATTGTATGCACAGTCGACTGTAGCGAACGTGTATCCCTCCAACTGTGCTGGTCGACATGGGAAACTGTTTCATCCTCCAATCTTTGAATAACGAATAATCACTTGGCCGTCTTATTTTCTTTTTTTTTTTTAAGGGAAAAGTAAATTGATTAATTAAAGGGTGATGAAGCATCACCCGTAAGTGAGTGGAACGTATCAAAGGAGAATTAGGGAACAACATCCAGTAGGAGAGACATGATGTGTGGTTCTGTGTTAGGAGCCAAACAATTATAAAGTGCTTGGCCCTTTTTTTTTATCACATCTATAATTTTGCACTAGCTTTCAGAAGTGGGCCACTTAAGGCAGGGTGGTTGTAGGGCCTCACTCGGCCGAGCAGGTTCGAGCAGGTTGTATGTTACCCTCATTTGGACAGAGAAATCTGGGGTTAGGCAGACCCCTACCAGTAATTTTGCACTAGTTTTCTTACTTTTTTTGGACAGAGAAATCTGGGGTTAGGCAGACCCCTACCAGTAATACAACCTTACCATTTGGGGTTCAAACTTGCGACTGTCCCAACACAAGGTAACATGCACTAATTGCTCCTGCCCCCGTTGGTTTTCCTCGGTGAGGGTTCCTCGTCATAAAAAAAAAATTGCACTTAACTGTCTCACTTTTTTTTTTATCACATCTATAATTTTGCACCTTCTAGGCCTCTATTAGCCCCCTTGATGTTGCGAATTTTCCACGAGAAAGCATTTCTCAAGTTTGCTGATTTTCTAACCCACATGCATCATCTCACTATGTCCTCGTATTCTTAAAAAGCATGTATAAGCATATGGTGATCACGTTTAGTGTCTGTTACATCTTCTTTATGATAATTAAAGAACGTAAGGAACATGATAATTAAAGAAGTAATCATATTCATGAATGCTTGCCTTTAACATGTACAGGGATTCTTGTTCTTTCTGTCTTTTTTAAAGACTTGGGCATTGATAGAAGGGATCGAATCAGGTTCCTTACGTTGTGACAAAATTACCAGAATGATGATCCTGATGTTGAATAAGGTGACTGAAGAACCTGTTTCAAGAGAACTGCATGTAATCAAGTACTGAACCTTTGATTGAAGGACTGCTTCCATAATGTCAATGGTAGTATTATTGTTTTGATAAGAAGTTCGCTGCCGAAGCAGGTAATCTCCCGGTGGGATGACGGACACCCAAGCCCTTACAGAGACCACCAGTGAAAGGCACCTGCACATCCGGTGGAGTTAGGAAGCTTGCCTATTAAACAAAAAAAATTTGTAAATATGTTACACTAGCGTTTAGGGTGGGAGCAAAATAGACTTTCAGGCAAATTTCATGAGAAATGCATGAAACTCGAGCTTGTCATGGAAAAAACATTTCCTAGGGGGGTTGTTTCATTCATGCTTTTCCTGTGAAAGAGGTCTTCTTTTATAGGGCATGTTTGGAAGCAAGAAAATGATAAGAAAAATAGTAGGAAAGAAAAAATATCAACTTTTTCAACCGTGCCCCGCACCATCAACCTCACTTTCCTTTTTAGAAGAATAGATCAAGGTACGTCAAATCGCACACTAGAAATCATTAAATTAAATGCAATTAGAGCCCAAAAAGGTACACTACCGGATTGTGAATCTTCAGGTAACTGGACAACCAACACAGTCAGCATAAGAAAAAGCATATAAATTAATGAAAGACTCAGCCAACAACTTTAAGCCATATTCAAGAGTTCCATGAACATAACACAAAATCCTTTTAACCATTTGAAAATGAGAATTCATATGTTTTTTCATGAATTGATTTAATTCACATTGAATGAAATATTTGGACGTGTGAATGTCAAATGTTGTAAACCTCCAACCAAAGTCCTTTAAAATATAGGATCTTTAAACAATTCTTCTCCATCCTTCGTCAGTCTTGGGTTTGAAACCACAGGAGTAGAAACATGACATGCTCCAATCATTTGAGCTCAATCTAAGAGCTCATAGGCATAAAGTTTTTATTTAAAAATAATCCACCCGCAAATTTGTGAACCTCAATTCTCAAAAAATTAATCCAACCAAAGTTTTTATTTAGCATAGATAGGCTTTGCATTGGCCATAGAATCTCATTGAAGTAAACTAAGAGCATTCATACACTGACATAGGTGGAGGCCGAAGGAGGCATAGTGTACCTCAATACCCAAAAAGTAATTTAGACATCCAAGATCTTTAATTGAGAAAGCAAGACCTAAGCGCCAAATCAATTGTTGAATGGCAATAGAAGAACTCCCGGTGATGATAATGTCATCAACATAAACCAATATATAGACAATAAGACCTTTATCTTAAAAAATAAACAAAAAGGCATCAGAGTGGGAAATGAGAAAACCATGAGACTGAAGGTAAGATCTGAGGCATTGGTACCAGGCATGCAGGGCATGTTTGAGTTCGTACAAAGCCTGATCCAATTTGCACACATGATGAGGGTAAGAAGAGTCTTCAAAACCTTGGGGTTGGGTCATGTAAACATCTTCAGAAAGTAAATCACTTAAGAAGACATTATTAAAATCCAATTGATGAATTGGCCAGTGAAACCGCAAGTGCAAGAACAACCTGAATAGTGATGGGTTTAACAACCACAAGGTTTCAAAAAAATTAATGCTTTCTTCTTGATGAAAACCCTTAGCGACCAGACAAGCCTTGTAACGAGTCATTGAGCCATCAGTGTGCCTCTTGATACAAATGACCCATTTGGACCCAATGACATTGTAGTGGGGTTGAGGTGGGATGATATGCCAAGTATGATTGAGTTGGAGAGCGTAAAATGCATCCTACATAATTGTGTGCCATTTAAGATCAAGATTAACTTGTTTAAAGGAAGTCAGTTCGGGTGCTAGTAAAATAGAGCTGGAGCAAGCAAGGAAAATAGGATAGAGGAAAGTAGAAAACACTTGAGGCTTAAGAAAGTTGGTCATAGAACGGGTAATCATGTGATGTATATGATTGACTAGTCGGCTAATAGGGGCAACAACAGTAGGAGAAGGTGGGACAATAAAAGATGAGGGTGGGAGCATATGGGAGGCTGATATAGCATCAGTGGGAAGGAGTACTGCAGGAGAGGTGGGGCAGCTGGACCGGGTGAACCCAGGTCATGTTGATCGAGAAGAACAAGATCAACAAGAGGGGATGTAGGAATAGGGGTATTTGGGTGAGGATGGTCCGGAGGGGGTAAGACAACGGGCCAAGGAAGACCCCACTCAGGCAGAGCGGGTATGAGAGGATGATCATATTAACATCTAGAACCAAATGGAGACTCGTTAAAGTAAATATGATAAGAAATATATGTGTGATTGCTAGAGAGATCAAAGCAGAGATAACCCTTGTGAAGAGAGGCATAACAAAAAAAAATACATGATTTTGTTTTGCATTAAAATTTAGAGATATGATATGGGGACATAAGAGGATGACAACGAGCATAAACAACACAAAGATGATAGTAATCAACAGGTTTTTGAAAAAGAAGCTCATAAGGTGACTTGCGGCCAGGCACTAAGATTGGAAGACGATTGATAATGTATGTGGTTGTTCGAAAAGCATCTACCCAAAAAGTATAGGAAAGAGAGAGAGAGTGTGTGCAATAGGCTTAGCCCAGTTTCAACATGCTGATGTTTGCGCTCAACAAGACCATTTTTTTAAGAGTATACGAGCATGAAAATCTATGAAAAATACCATACTCGTATAAAAAAAACTTTCAAAATCATGACCAATAAATTTACCTTCATTGTCAGATTGAAAAGATCTGGTGGAAAGTTGAAATTGTTTTTCAATTACATTCTTGAAAGTCTTGAAACACTCAAACACTTGAGACTTAACACGCATTGGAAAGAGCCACAAAAAGCGAGTAAAGTCATCCACGATAAGAAGATAAAAATAAAACCCTCCTCTTGAAAAAATTAGAGCAAGCCCCCAAACATCAGTGTGAAGTAGTTCAAGAAGTGATACCGTGGATAAGAGAGTGGCCAAAAGGAAGTTTGTGAACCTTTTCAATGAGACAACTTCCACACACGTTTATTTTCTTATTCTTATTGACAAAAACTGCATGATTGAAATTTAAAAAAGAAACTATCTTTTGATTTGCATGTCCAAGGCATTGATGCCAGAGATCAAAGAATGTCATTATCTCTGCATAGGCTGCCACTTTCAAATTGTCATCAATTTTGATTGGGTTAAGTCTCGCACTGAATTTTGGGCCCTTAAGATGGATCTTTTCTGTTTGTTGATCCTTAACAAGGAATTCAAAGGGCGTGAATTCAAAAATCCAATCATTATCTTCAATAAATTTTCTCATAGATAAAAGGTTTTTCATGATATCAGGAACATGAAGAACATTTTTTTAAATCAAAAGTAGAGCCATGTGATGATAGAACAAGATTACCAGTGCATGAGATGGGAAGCATCTTACCATTGCCAACCATAATTGTCTCACCTCCTTGATACCGAGATTTATTGAAGACTTGTTGGTCATCTATAGTGAGATGATTTGTAGCACTAGTGTCATGATACCAATAGTCATCTGTAGATTGTTGAAGGGACATTGCAGAGAATGCTTTAGGTATGTCCCAACATTTTTTAGCAATATGACCTCATTTTCCACAGTATTGACATGTGACTACCCCACGTCCTCCTTGATTCTATGTAACTTGAGTGCCATTAGGCAAATTTTGAGAAGAGTTTCTCCCTTGGCCCCTACCATGGCCTCTATAGTATTCACGTACATGTCCGCGGCCTTTGAAAGCAGTATGTTGAGTTTTAGGCGTTTCAGTGGGCTTGGTATGAAGCAAGTGCATACATTTTTCTTGATTGATTAGGAGATCATACAAATCTACGAAGGTGTAAAGTGTCAGATTGGTGGTGATTGATGTCACAAAGCTCTCATACTTAAGAAGGAGTCCATTTAAAGTTATCTAAAAAAATTCCTCATCACCTACGAGGTGGTTGGCAGCAGCAAGAGTTTTAGCTAAAATATTTATACAATCTAGATATGACATCATATTCATATTCTCTTTCTTGATGAAAGTCAGGTCTTTCTTCAAAATCATGAGTCTCAAAGGAAATTGAGACCCATTTTTTTTCATAACAAGTCAGGCTTCACGTGTTGTTCTTGTTCTCATAATTTGACCAAGAATAGGCTCAGAAATAGTCGCCTTGATCCAACTGAGAGCCAATTGATCAGAATGAACCCAAACACAATAATTTGAATTCTCTGTTTTACCTCCATCTGACGCAATGAAGAGTTGATTAGGTTGAGGTGAGGAGTCATCAATGAACTTGAGGAGATCTTGGCTAACCATAACTGATTCGAGCTGAGATCTCCACATTAAATAGTTGTCTCAGTTTAATTTTATCTAAACGAGACTGGCGATGGCATTCCACTGGGTCGTGTGAAAGGAAAGAGACGATGAGGAGGCCATTGAAAACTTGTTTGAGCTTGATGGCTCTAATACCATGAAAAAGCTACAAACACGATGAATAATAATGATAATCACTCTCTAGTCTACCGAGAGGATCAAGCATTCTATTATATAAAATTATTGGTTATAATAGATCTGGAAACTTTTTAGATGATTACATGTTTTTTATAAACATGATAACAACTATAAAAAATGATAATGGCGATAATTATCAAAAAATGATAATTTATATACATAACAATAATTATCAAAAATGATAATTGTTTCCTGATTTCACGTTAACTTCTTTGGCTTATCCAAATGGTGAGATCAACCAACATGGAAGGAGTCCAACTTTCTTTTATGTTTGATGCTAGAGTTACCTGTTGAGAAAGATTTTTTCTTGATTGCCTTTTCAATTTCAACTGCCTTATTGTTATACTTATCACGGACCCTGACCAGTTATATAATGTATCATTGGGTTTTAAACTTGCAAGATCCCAACACAAGGTGACAAGCACTAACAACTCCTCCCAAACAAGTGGAGCCCCCATTGGTTGATGGATTATGATTAGCAGTCATGGAAGCAACAAGTAGAAATAGAGAGGACCAAGAAACTAAGACAAAGGAGAAGGAACAGACAGAGCATACCCAAGTCTAATACTCTAAATACTATCACAACAATACAAGAAGGTTCAAAAGAAACACTACAAGAAACCTGTGGATTAACAACGACCTAAATCAGTTGCTAATCCGTGGCTAAATAGTTTAGCGACGGATAGCTTCCATCGCGAATTTTTTGACGCTAATTAGCGACGGAATATATTTGTCGCTTGTTTCGTCGCTAACTTGCGATGGATTAACGAATGCCAAAATCCGTCGCAAGGTTGTTGTTACTCTGCGGAAGTCTGGTTTTAAGACGGATTTTTAGTCATCGCTAAATTCAATGCCTAATTAGCGACGGATATATCTGTCGCAAATTCGTCACAAAAAAAGAAAAAAATTTAAAAAATATTTGAAAATTAAATATCGAGAAAACATTTCTCGTGATACAATTTATATTTCTTGTACAATTTATATTTCCTAGGAATAAAAAACAAAGTACACATCAAAATAGATATAAAAGAAAAATGAAACAATTAATCGATCCACTATCAAATTCGCAAGTTCTAATTATTTACAATTCAACATTTACATTTTCTAAACAAAAAGAAGGTAGAACAAATTCAACACATAAATCTAATCATCGCCAAGATTTTGTGTGTCCTCTTGTTCAGTGTCTCGATCTGTCCCTTCAACTCCACTATGCTGATTATCGCAAGCAACCTACACGAGAAAAGAAATGTCAGTAGTGATAAACAAAATATATTTAAATAAATTATACTCTATATGTGATTCTATCATGCTCATATGTGTTCTAAGGCAGTAAAAAAACTTTATACATGATTTTATCATGCTCATATGTGTTATAAAGCAGTAAAAAAAACTTTATACGTGATTCTATCGTGCTTATATGTGTTCAAAGGCAGTAAAAAAATTGTATATGTGATTCTATCATGCTAATATAAGCTCTAAGACAGTCAAAAAGTTGTATATGTGATTTTACCATGCTCATATGTGTTCTAAGGCAGCAAAAAAACTTTATATTTGATTCTATCGTGCTCATATGTGTTCTAAATCAGTAAAAAAATTATATATGTGATTCTACCATGCTCATATGTGCTCTAAGGCAGGCAAAAAACTGTATGTGTGATTTTATCATGCTCATATGTGCTCTAAGGCAATAAAAAAACTATATATGTGATTCTATTATGCTCATATGTGCTCTAAGGGAGTAAAAAAACTATATATGTGATTATATCATGCTTGTATGTGTTATAAGACAGTAAAAAAACTTTATATGTGATTCTATCATGCTCATATGTGCTCTAGAACAGTAAAAAAACTTTATATGTGATTCTATCATGCTCATATGTGTTCTAAGGCAATAAAAAATCTTTATACATGATTCTATCATGCTCATATGTGCTATAAAGCAATAAAAAAACTGCATATGTGTTTTTATCATGCTCATATGTGTTCTAAGGCAGTAAAAAAACTTTATATGTGATTCTATCATGCTCATATGTGTTATAAGGCAGTAAAAAAACTTCATACGTGATTCTATCATGCTCATATCTGTTGTAAGGCAGTAAAAAAACTTTATACATGCTTCTATCATTCTCATATGTGTTATAAAGCAGTAAAAAAAATTTTATATGTGATTCTATCGTGCTCATATGTGTTCAAACGCAGTAAAAAAAACTATATATGTGATTCTATTATGCTCATATGTGCTCTAAGATAGTCAAAAAGTTGTATATGTGATTCTACCATGCTCATATGTGTTCTAAGGGAGCAAAAAAACTTTATATGTGACTCTATCATGCTCATATGTGTTCTAAGGCAGTAAAAAAATATATATATGTGATTCTACCATGCTCATATATGCTCCAAGGCAAGCAAAAAATTGTATGTGTGATTTTATCATGCTCATATGTGCTCTAAGGCAGTAAAAAATTTGTATATGTGATTCTACTATGCTCATATGTGCTCTAAGGCAGTAAAAAACTGTATATGTGATTCTATCATGCTTATATGTGTTATAAGGCAGTAAAAAAACTTTATATGTGATTCTATCATGCTCATATATGCTCTAAGGCAGTAACAAAACTTTATATGTGATTCTATCATGCTCATATGTGTTCTAAGGCAGTAAAAAAACTTTATACATGATTCTATCATGCTCATATGTGTTCTAAGGCAGTAAAAAAACTTTATATGTGATTCTATCATGCTCATATGTGTTATAAGGCAGTAAAAAAACTTCATACGTGATTCTATCATGCTCATATGTATTCTAAGGCAGTAAAAAAACTTTATACACGATTCTATCATGCTCATATGTGTTATAAAGCAGTAAAAAAAACTTTATATGTGATTCTATCGTGCTCATATGTGTTCAAAGGCAGTAAAAAAATTGTATATGTGATTCTATCATGCTCATATGTGCTCTAAGAGAGTCAAAAAGTTGTATATATGATTCTACTATGCTCATATGTGTTCTAAGGCAACAAAAAAACTTTATATGTGATTCTATCAAGCTCATATGTGTTCTAAGGCAGTAAAAAAATTGTATATGTGATTCTACCATGCTTATATGTGCTTTAAGGCAAGCAAAAAACTGTATGTGTGATTTTATCATACTCATATGTGCTCTAAGGCAATAAAAAAACTGTATATGTGATTCTACTATGCTCATATGTGCTCTAAGGCAGTAAAAAAATTATATATGTGATTCTATCATGCTTATATATGTTATAAGGCAATAAAAAAACTTTATATGTGATTCTATCATGCTCATATGTGCTCTAAGGCAGTAAAAAAACTTTATATGTGATTCTATCATGCTCATGTGTGTTCTAAGGTAGTAAAAAAACTTTATATGTGATTCTATCATGCTCATATGTGTTATAAAGCAATAAAAAAACTTCATATGTGTTTCTATCATGCTCATATGTGTTCTAAGGCAGTAAAAAAGCTTTATATGTGATTCTATCATGCTCATATGTGTTATAAGGCAGTAAAAAAACTTCATACATGATTCTATCATGCTCATATGCATTTTAAGGCAGTAAAAAAATTTTATACATGATTCTATCATGCTCATATGTGTTATAAAGCAGTAAAAAAAACTTTATATGTGATTCTATCATGCTCATATGTGTTCAAAGGCAGTAAAAAAAACTTTATACCTGACGGGCATCGAAGCTCATGTTGAATGCAGACGAAGTTCCTCTGTCATGAAAAAAATTGCACAACTCATTACGGACAATGTTGGAAATGGCTTTATTTAAAAAGTATTGCATTTTGTCTTCAAGACGCTGACATACACCATCCCAAGACATAGCACGATTATTAGGACGTTGAGAGTTGATGCTGGCGGGAGAACTCTGTGGGCCCGGGCTGCAGAAGGCAACGACTGGTGTGGTGTTTATGTTACTTCCAAACCCGAACACACGACCCTTTAAACTAAGCAGAGGGGGTCGACCCCTTGCTGAAAAAAACAAACTAGGCACGGAGGTCGACCCCCTACCAAAAAAAACAAAACATAGGGCAGGCGCCCCCCTGCCGGAAAAAACAAACTAGGCAGGGGGGTCAACCTCTTGTCAGAAAAAACAAAACGCAGGCAGGGGTCGACCCCCCCTGCTGGTAAAAATAAACTAGGCAGAGGGGTTGACCCCCTGCCAGAAAAAACAAACTAGGGAGAGGGGTCGACCCCCCGCTGAAAAAAACAAAACGCAGGCAGGAGGTTGACCCGCCCTGCCAGTAAAAATAAACTAGGCAGGGGGGTCAACCCCCTGCTGGAAAAAGCAAACTAGGCAGGGGGGTCGACCCCCTGCCGGAAAAAACAAAATGCAGGGCAGACGCCCCCCTACCACAGGTAAAAAAAACTGAGATTTACCTGCGGCGGGCGGAGGGCGACGGGCGGCGAACCAGGGAGTGATGGGCGGTGGCCGACGGGCCGGGGAGTGCGTCGGGTGACGGAACGGGGGAAGACGGAACGGGGGGCAACAGACCGGGGGGCGACGGGCCGGGCAGAACGTGGGGCGACGGACCGGGGGGCGACGGGCGATGGGCCGAGGAGTGTGTCGGGCGGTGGAGGATGGCATCGGGCGGTGGAGGGTTGCGTCGGTCGGGCGGGAGAGACAAAACAGAAAAGAGGAAAAAGGGCTCTGATTAGGGATTTACGCGATAATTAGCGACGGATTAGTTCTGTTGCAACTCCATCATAAATTTACATGACCAGTTAGCGACGAAATATTTCTGTCGCTAACGTCGTCGCTAAGTAGCGACGGAAAATCATATGTCGCCCTATCCGTCGCTAATCGTCGCGTGTGTTGCGACAAAAATGGGCCGTCGTTAAGTAGCGACTAAAGGTTTTTCGTCGCTATATCTGTCAATATTATAAATCTTAGCGACAGATAAGTTTCTGTCGCTATGTCCGTCGCAAAGTTGCGATGAAAAAAATCCGTCGCTAAGATCCGACGCTAATTGGCATGTTTCTTATGGTGAAAGAAACACAAGGAAACCAACATACGAGGTTCAGTAATGGAGCACCTACATCCACTGCAGGTTCAAAGGATGCACACCTCAATAGAGATATGTTAAATTAATAGGGAAGTTTTTTTACAACCATGATAGGAGATCCTTATTAACAATACCGGAAATAAAGAACCTAAAATCAGGATTTTACAACTTTCTTTTCTTAGCTTTCCAATTTGATAAGCTTATCTCTATCTCTTGCTCATTTCCTTCTTTTGAATCTTTTGGAGTATTATTTTGGTATCATTTTGAACTGCCTCTTGATATGGATAGGGATCCTACTTATCATATATATATATATATATATATATATATATATATATATATATATATATATATATATATATATATAGAGAGAGAGAGAGAGAGAGAGAGAGAGAGAGAGAGAGAGAGTAATGGGTTCGTGCTAAACCCCTTTGATGCTAAACCACATGCTAAATAGGTTTTTCAGTTTCTCCGATGCGTTTTATGCAGTTTCGGCCTTATAAATGTGTTGGGCATGGTCGATTTACTAAGAATCCACACCTGGATCATGTGTTTTCAATGAAAAAAATGATGTTTGGAGCCTTGAAAATTTATTAAGATTTTGTACTGTTGATTTTGAGAACTTTATAAAAACCCACCTATGTGTTGGAATCAAATCATTCAAGAGATGATCCCTATAAAATAAAGTACATAGATCACATATGTACTGTCAGAATTTAAAAATGAAATGAAAAAAGCCCGAAAAAACTATTTAGCAAGCGGTTTAGCACCAAATGGATTTACCCCCGACCCATTACTCTCTCTCTCTCTCTCTCTATCTATCTATCTATATATTAGGGTTCTTATATACTTCCTCACATAAGAATGCACTTTCCTTCCTAGGTGTCCCTTTCAAGGGAAAGTTGATTCTCTTAGGTGGGAGTGTAGCAAATGCCTCCTAGGGGAAGGGGTGTGATAGCTTGTCATGCAAAAGCTTCTTTTTGTATTGAAAAATATGGGCCCACCTGGTTAAATAATGGTCCCATTTTAACATGAATCTAAGGAAGACAAATGAGCCCTGGGCTATTTGGAAATTTTCTAAGAGTACTAACATCTCTTTTTTGTCTCTTATAGGAGCCCTAGGTTTTAAACAACATTTCTGTACAACTCTCTCGCACTTTCAAGATGTTAAAGTGAGAACGTACGCTTATAAAGTGATCTAGGATAGAACTACCACATTAGACTAGCAAAACTAACTTACCTTCTCTGCTTATTCGGTGAGCCCACACAATTGAGTCAAGATCAAGTGGGATTTAGTGGGTCCCACCTGTAAATTTTGGATCATGCCTTTAGTTTCGAACATTGAAGAATTCATCCCAGGTTTCAACCCAAATGTTTTTCACTCATACTGTTTTACTGAATTCCCTACATAAAATTATAATTTATGTTTGAAAGTTTGCCAAGTTGGGGACCAGACGGATCGGATATAGTGGGACATCCAATCCAAAACTGACATGCTGTTTTTGGATCCAAATCCATCAAATAAGATCCATACTTCCATTCAAGTCAGACTCCCATATGTAAAATGAGATTATTTTAATCTTTGGATTAGATTTGGATCTGTGTTTTAGGTCAGATCTGTTTTTTATTCGGAACATAATCTAATCCAATCGGGTATTTTTGTGTGCAAAGTGTTTGTTTTTTATCCTTTTTACCACATATTTCGGATCTGGATTTAATCCTACCTCATTGGATCAGATTTATGTTTGTTTTGGATCTACTGCTTTCATATTTGAATTCAAATATCTAACATGTTTCACACTTGATCCAATTTGTTTTGTCCCCTTTGACCCAAATGCAATAGGTACCACATGACATTGTCACTTGGAGAATCCATTGAGGAGATCTATGTCACATGGAAATGTCATTTTGGTGGTGTGTCCCTATTAACCCGACCCAACAGGCACTGACATTTATGGATATTATTTCAAAATTTTTAATAAATTTTAGTTGTTTTGAATGAAGAAGGGTCGAGCCAAAAATAGACTGAGATCTGAGCATTCAAATGCACCTTCAGGAAATTGATCATAGTTAGTAGAGTAAGAAGTGAGTGCAAAAAGTGATGCATGAAGCATGAAGCAACAAGCGAGTGTTTAAAAAAATGTGTTAACCTGTGGATCGATAAATGTGTTTAGAAAGCACAAGAGCAAGCCTATAAAATACGATAATAGAAGCAAGTAGGAAATGATATAAAGAAAAGTAGAGAAATTCCCTGTTTTTAATCAAAATTACCCTTAAGCCTTTTGCCTCAAAATACCTATATATATGTACCCTTGTGCAAGCCGAAGCAAGCATAGTGGCGGAGCCCAGAATTTAAACTAAGGTGGGTACAAATACACAGTAAAAAGAAAAAATAGTTTCTATGACAATAAACTATACTAACAAGTGCAAAGAAAATTGAGGAACTACGGAATGTCATATTCATAATTAGAATCTTCGGTTGAAACTAAACAATATATTTTCAGTAATAAAAAAATTTATTGAAGAACAACAAAGTACCATAATAAAATACATGTATACTCCAAAATTTAGCTTTGTTTAATATAAAAAGCAAAGGAAGTACCTTCCATTGGATAATGCAGTGCGACCAAGCTCAAGTTTCGGTCTTAAAATGTATTCAGCAAGAAACGAACACAAAGATCCTACCAATAAACAGTCAATTAATTGGTTGTTTTTGCTAAAAAATCTTCAAAGAACATCAAAAATTTAAGTAATGCAATCCACCAAGGCCACATCCAAGAACTCTAAATATGACCCACTCAAGAATTAATAAAATGTGATAACTAAAGACAATCAAATTGTCATAAAGATTTATATGTCTTCATGGAGGAGAATCAATATGCACAATCTAAACCCATTAAGACAGTAAAATCATTATAATGAACCCATCCAACTTATTATTTGGCTTAAAACCATAATCCCTAATATCAACATTTTTTTTATTTAAATCAAAATTTCAGGAGTTTTCAAAAAATTGAAAATGAACTATAAATATATCATGATAAACTAAAAATGCACCAAATTAAACTTCTTACATTATCATGGTGGCCAGGCAATTCATTCAATTTTCGTTTTTGCTATATTAATCAAATATAGAAGAAGAAGAGATAAAGGGAGACACATAGAGAAGGAGAAAAGAAAAAAACAAAAAGAAAGGGAGAGAGATGGAGAAGAAGAAGAGAAAGAGAAAAGAGGTGGAGGAGAAGAAAAAAAAGAAAAGAAAAAACAAAGAAAAAAAAGAAAAGAAGAAAAAAAATAGAGGAGAAGAAGAGGAGGGAGAGAGACAGAAAAAAGAGAAAGGAGAAAAAAATGCAGAGGAGAAGAAGCAAAAAAAGTGAAGAAAAAGAAAAGAAATAGAAGATAAAGAAGAGGGAGAGGGACAAAGAAGAAAAAAAAAACATCGCACAAGAAGAGATAGAGAAGAGAGTCAGAGGAGAAGAAGAAGAAAACAAGAAACAAAAGAAGAAGAAGAAGGAAAAAACAATGGAAAAAGAAGTGACACGGAAGAGAGGGAGAGGAAAAGCAAAAAGAAGAAGAAGAAAAGGAAACAGAAGGAGAGAGAGAGAGAGGGAAAGAGGCGGAGGAGAAGAATCAAGAAAAAAAAAGATAGAAGAATAAATAAATAAAAGAAGCAAAAAATGAAGAAGAAGAAAAGGGAGAGAGATAGAGAAAAAGAAGAAAAAATTATAGAAAAGAAGAAGAGACAGAGGGAGAGAGTTAGAACAAGAAGAAGAAGAAGAAGAAGCGAGAGAGAGACAAAGATGAAGAAGAAGAAAACAAATAAGTAGAAGTGGGTGGGAGACAAAATCTTACCTGAAGAGTGAGGAGTTGGGGAGGCGCAAGGATGGACGCAGAGCTGCACTTGTGCAAAATGGAAAGATATATATATATATATGGAGAGAGAGAGAGAGTAGGGTTGGGGAAGAAGAAAGAAGGTTCCAAAGAAACTGAGAGTGCCTTTTTGAGGTCTTGGAAGTCGAGGGATGGGTAGAGCATCGTGGCCACAAAAATAGGAAATGGGGGAAGCGGGAAGGGGCACGGGGCACCAGTGCCCACCATGACCTGGGGCACTGATGGGTTAGAATGGGCACTATCCACATAATTGCCAGGTCAAGTTGGGCACTGCCCACCCAGACAAATTACTCCTCAAGGGTTTTTTTTTTGTTAGGGTGGGCACGTACCCACCCTACCTGTAACATGGCTCAACCTCTAGCCCTAGGGTTGAGGGTACTAGTTCTGGCATTTTCTTGCTGTGGTAAGGCGATAAGGTATCCTAGGTTGGGCTTAGGGTTTTCTCAGGTTGAATATGAAAAAAACCAAAAAATAAGGAGGGAAACATGAAATAAGTATTTCCAACATCAAGAAAAAAATCAATTTCATATTGAAGAAATTAAGAGAGCTCCTTACAAAGTTTCAAAATCATGATGAAAGTATTCAAATAGGTTCCATTCTCTCAAAGAAAGCTTCCTGTAAAATGAGTTTATAAGGTTTTTACAAGCTTCCAGTAATTATAAGTAAATTTCTAATGTGATGTAGGAAGAGTGATTTATCCCCTAATTCATTCCTAGCAATCATACCCCCTCTAGGATCTCATTGATGTATGTTGTTTTAATAAAGATTCAACTGATCAATTAGATTGGAACCGTCCCTAGTTAGATTGTGAGTTTTTTGATAAAAAAATATGACTTTTTAAATAAGAAATTTTGTTATTTTTACAATCGTTGAGTTAGAAAATCCTGCACATGGGTCTAATTCTGACTATTCAAACATTGATGTACACTAAATGGACCATGTATATTGTAGAAAAATGATATCGAAGAAAAATATAGTAGAGCATAAGTATTCTATATTTTTTATTGATCTTTTACAAATTACAAAATATATATAATGCAAAATAAAAGATAACAATAACAAGTCATTGACCTCTATCATATCTCAAAAGATTCATGATAATCCCTCTTTTATCTCCTTCTTGAAATAAGTAATCCAAAAATGGAACTTACCTAAGTTAAAAAGAAAAAATTACATTTTTCATATTTACCACACCATAAATATGAAACATAGCAAATGAGATACATTTATCAAATTTGATACTCTCCCTCAAGTTGGAGCTTGTGGATTTATCACACCCAACTTACCTTTTAGTCGAATCAACTAATCTCGACTCAGAGTCATGATGAAAATATCAACACATTGATTTTTGATGTGGACATATGGGGTTTGGATCATTCCCTTCTGGATTTTTTTATAAACCACATGACAATCCATCTCTATGTGTTTTATACATTCATGGTAAACAGGTTTTGCAGCTATGTGATAGATCGCTTGATTGTCATAGTATAGAACTATTGGCTATGGATGATTGATGACAAAATCATGAAGGATATGTCTTATCCATGTCATCTTGCATGTGGTTACTTCTGCTCAAGATCGAGAGATGGTACTTTGTTTCTTTATTTTTTATGATATTGGGTTATCTTTCATCATAATACAGTAACCCAACGTGGATCTTCTAGTCATAGGATAAGTTGCTCAGTTAGAATCACAATAACCTAATACTTGGATCTCACTTGATGTTGACATTAAAATGCCTTGTTCAGGAGTTGCATTGATGTACCTCAATAAATGTAAAGCAACCTCTATATAAGGTTTTTGTGGTTGGCTCGTAAACTAGCTGAGGATATTGACCAGATAAACAATATCTGTATGAGCGATGGTAAGGTATACAAGCCGCCCAACAACCCTTCAATATAATGTCCCATCATTTAGAATTTCTTTGTCCTCATTGTTTAATTTCAATTGTTAGCTCATTAGAAAATTGCAAGGGCATACTCCTAGATATCCATGTCATTCAAAATATCAAGAGTCTACTTTCTTTGGGATAAGAATATCCCTTGTTTGGATCTGACCACCTCTATCCCATGAAAGTATTTGAGCTGGCCTACCTGACCCAAGTCTTTTAGTTTGAAATTTGCATTGAGATTTTCCTTCAACTTTTTAATGTTGTCAATGTTGTTATAACGCCCCAAGATCCCAACTTGGAAAATCCTTAGATTTTTAGAGTATTTTTTTTAAGCATTGTGCAAGCGGGAAAAACAGTTAGAAAATCTTGAGTGAGTTACAATATGATAACAAAGAAGCATTTTATTACCACAGTTTTACAACATGATATACATAATTTCCCTTTTATAAAATATCTCTCTGATAAAGGATTTCCCAAAGCCAACTGTCAGGATCGCTGAGTTCTAAAATGTGGGTTCAATTCTCCGTTGCGCATTGAGCCCCATCGCACAACCTGTTAATTACCTGTATCCCCATAAAACGGGGTCAGTACTCTTGCGAGTTGGTGAGATAACATCCACAATATACCATTTTATGAAAAATAAGAGCAACTAGCATGATAACATTTATCAATATAGCTAACCATCTACAGACAAGTGCAACTATTAAGATGAGACAGTTAGAAACATCTAGTTACAGAACTATGTAATCTTATTCACAATGGAGCATAAGCATCCTAATCAAACTCCAAAAAGGTGCTAAGTCAAGATACTGCAATAACTAAATATCAACAGGATGTACATCAAATAGACAACTATACAAGTGCAACTATAAGCAAGATCAGTAAACATAAATAATACAACTTCGGTAGTATGAGCAAAGATAAGCAATAAGAAACATTCAAGTGCTACAACAGACATTTCAACAATCATAACTGCAAGCAGAGAAATACAACTTTAATCACAGAGTTATCATAAAGCAGTGAGTGACATCATCGTGTAACAAACATGCAGATAGATTCACAACTCAGTGTACTTAGCAATCAAGCAACTAAACAGTTAGATAGTTAAGTAATTGGGCAAGTAGCAAATTAAGCAATCAACTACGACATAAGCCATTAAAATCATAAGTCAGTTGTCAATGTGTTAGTTTAATTGCATTGTCTTGATTACCCCTTCGAGTATGTGAGGGAACCTTGCATTCTACGAGAAATATCGTTGGCATCTGCTATTTCAACTTATGTGAATGTGTAAACAAGTGGTTTATCTTAAATAGGCTCATCTAGTGTCATTCGCTTCTTTCAAGGTACTTAAGCCCATCTGGCCTTGTGTTCCCTGCAAGGCAACATGACGAGGTCACACTCGTACATCACGTGTTTTAGCAAAACAAGCCAAGAGAAGCACTTCGCCGGTTAAGGTGACATCATCATTCAACATTTAGGGGTGTACGACATTCTCAAACAGGTGAGCACAACTCACAAGGTGGGGCCATCACCCACACACAACTTGCCATGGAGTTTCAACATTCAAAAAGTCTCAAAAGACAATTATACCCCTATAGTATGTCCCAAGTCCCCTTTACATTTTGAGGATGAATCAAGTGTCAAGTGTACATGCACGTGAATTCATTTAAGCATTCATCGCATGCTAAGAAACATCGTTAAATATAAGACAGTTGATTTATAAACATGCTCGATTCAACACATTTTGGTTGATGATCAACATGCTTCATTAAGTCGTTTAAGTTCAGTGACATGGTGTGCCAAGGTGTATGTGAACTTTTAAATTTTACCGAGTAAGTTACAAGTGATTCGAATTATATCTCTTAATAAGTCCCAAGCTATTCTACACGAATGCTCAAAACACAATACTTGTATATTGCGATTTTATCGTAGGACATTCGCGCCGTAAAATTTCCAATAATTGAGCATAAGAGCAATCCATCCATAAAGTGTTGTAGTCAAGAGTGCAACCAATGCACAACTCAGGTAATCAAAACCCTTTGCATTAATGACCTTTTCCCGAATACTTTAGAAATAAGTCGCAATGAAGATCATACATTCATTGAAGGGAATTGTTTGTAATTCGTGTATTCTTATTCAAACTCTTAGATACAATTGCCTTCACAAGTCAAAAATTGGCTCGACTGGGGGTCAAAACTAAGTTTCATTGTATGAGGATTCATTACCACCATACCCCTTGGGTATATATTCGCAAGCCTTTAGTTTCCTAAATCAAGAAGTGCAATATATACATTTTTGGTTTATTATAATTTTTTTTTTATGAATCGACTGTGTTGAAACATTGAGAATCAGATAGTTGTGCTAAGCACGAACTTACTAATTAAGGTGGTTCAATAAGAGCTGATCGGCCAAGCTCTAGACCCTAAACCCTTCACAGAAATTTTAATTACATATATACATATGTAAATTCGGGAAGACCCCATGTTCTGGTTTGGTTTCATGGATCACACTATAGTCGAGTTCGAATTACTCCATTTTAATAAATCAGAAGTGTATCCAATTTGGTGTTATGTGAGCAAGGAAAAAGATGACAGTTACATGTTGTCCAAACTATGCTCTCACTATCACAATTGCAGCAGTCGAGGTGCTGCCCTAAAGGTGCCAAAATATATAGCATAGTATGTTGCCATGTATACGTACCTCCACAGCAAAGTGGCAGCAACCAAGGTGCTGCCATATATACCACCAACCTGCTAGAAATAAACACAGCAGAGTGATGCTGCCAAAAGTGCATCTGATGAGCAGGAGGAATGGCAGTAAGAAAATTACTACCAAAATGTTGAAGTCGCGCAAGGAAAAAGATAGGATCTCGATGGGATTCCAGAGTGCAGCCTTGCGGGGCACCGGTCTGATCAAGGTTTCGGCCCAGACCTGCCATAACATGAGCACACACCTGTATCAAGGGCTTGGTTCAGCCCAAACCGGGACGCAGCTGCAGCCATTTGGCTAAAGCTGACACCCCTAAGGAAATCTAAGGTGCAGGTTGCGGTCAACACCGGGTAGGGAGAAGAGCACTCAGAAACTCGTGAAGAGTCCAAGTTGTGACTGGTCTGGACCTAATGGACCAGACATGCCACGCCTAAAGCTTGCCACCTAAAACTCAAATGGGACTGAGCTTAGTCTAGTCAAAGACATGGTTGCAGCCAAATGGCCCAAGCCGACTCTAAAAGATTTGGGCGCTTGTTGCAGGGTGTCCAACCACATGACTGGACTGGAACAAATGTGGTCCAGACCTGGACATACATACAGAACCACTTGATGTGGTTCAGCCAAGGTGGGGGTCCACGTTGCAGCCTGCCAACACCCATCTAGTTGTGAGTGTGGCTGCAGTCGACCAAACTACAGATGCACCAGAAGGTGCATGCAGCCACAACGAAGGAAGGCAGACCAAGAAGGGGAAGGGGCTTGGGTTTGGTGCAGCCAGCAGACCCAGACTTGGTCGGGTTCTACAGCAGCTTACAACCACGTCCATCCGATTGTAGCATGCTGAGGTTCGACCATGGGTGGTGCCAGCTAGGTGCGACAAGGGCTGCTTGAGACGCCTTGCCCACACGCCAAGGCTTGCCACACGCCAAAGAAGAATGGGGAGGAGGAACATGCGGTGGACAGCTGCAGCAGACCGACCCACCAACAGGGAGGATGTTGCAGCATGGCATGGCCTGGTTGGGGGTTACAGGGAAATCTGAACCAAGGGTTTCTGCCCCCACCCGAAAATACAAGGAAATCACAAACGAAAACAAAGTAGCCAAAAAAAAAGAACATAAAAAGGAAGGAAAATCTTGCAACTCGGGGGTGATGGGGGACAATGTCCCTTACGCTCAACTGCATCAAGGAAGAGGCCTTGAAAACCCATCAAAACCCAAGTTTGCTGGTACTCTAAGTATGAGAATACTTAAGCCAAAAATGTTGGAGCTGCTCAAGAATGAAGACCGTATAAAAAAAGTGTACGTGTGTGAGCAACATGAACCCATTAGGGCTTCTAAATCCACCTAGCTCCTGCGCATGCAAGAACGCATTTGGGAGGCACGGCTTCATGCTAGAAACTCATGCATTTGCAAAAATGATAGCTATGGCATGAAAAATCTCACCTAACTGTGTGAAGTTCTCCCTTTTAAATGGTTGATAATGGCTCCCCTTTGCTTAGATTGTACAGGAGAGTCCCAAATCGGTACCCACCCCTACATACAAGCACAATGGGAGGAAGAAGGATGGCTCATGGTTTTGGAGAAAGGAAGGAGAGAGAGAGGAGCCAAAATCGCCCCCTTGGGTCTTCTCTCTCTTTCTTTCAAAATCTTATATTCCTTAGGGTTTTCAAATAGATGGTTTAGATTTAAAGTCTAAGATGGACGGCTGGGATGTATGCCACACCCTTCTAAGTGATGGTATACTTGTAATATCCCATACAAGCCTCCCACGCCCAATAGGCTTATAATGTTTGAAAATATTTGAAAATCTTTCAAAAATGCCACTACCCCTCCCTTGGGCGATTTTCAAGTTTTAAAAACATGTATTTTTTTTTTCACTCAAGATGGTGTGGGCTGCACTCTAGGGTGCACCCATGCCCCTTAGGGTGATGTTGGCTCTATGCTATCATCACAAAAATTTTATAAAACCCCTTTTTACTTCGTTAAATTCCGATTTGGCTCATTTCCAAAAATCCCTTTCCTTTTTAAATCATACTTTGGTCTTTGGAAATAACCTTTCTAAATTTCGATAAAAACCTCAATTTTTTTTTAAAACTCACTTGCTGTAACAATGTCTGTAATGAAAAACTCTATAAATATTTCGGTGGTTCTATACAAATGAATATATGCAATTTAGAATAAAATTTATGAACTCAATGTAAAAATTCAATACGATATATATATATATATATATATATATATATATATTCATTCAAGGGTTTTGTATATATATACATATATATACATAAATCTACATAAGTATAATTTTTTTTAAAATTTCATCATGTATTGAATTCTTTCCTAAAAAAAAAAACATGGGTCTTACAATTGTTTTCTACTACGATAATGTCATCAACATAGATTAACAAGAATACATATGATGCTCTTGATATCTTTGAAAATAAAGAATAATCTGCCTTTGACTGCACATACCCCAATTCTATTAAATATGAGGTTAATTTAGAAAACCAATTTCGTGAAGATTGTTTTAGTCCATAAATAGACTTATTGAGCCGAAAAAATGTATGCTCTCTTAATTATCGAGGCTTGGTAGCAAATGCATGTATACTTCCTCATCTAGATCGCCATGAAAGAAGGTATTGTTCGCATCAACTTGGTAAAGATACCAATTTTGAATAGCTACGAGGATCAAAAGACATCTAACCATGGTGAGTTTGATGACAGAAGAAAATGTTTCATTATAGTCAAGTCCCTTAAGTTGTGTATATCCTTTCGTAACAAGACGAGCTTTGTGCCTCTCAACAGATTCATTTGATTTGTACTTAGTCTTGTAGACCCATTTGCATCTTATAGCATCTTTTTTCTTTTGGGAGATTTGTAATCGTCCAAGTACTATTCTCTTCTAGTGCTTAAATTTTGGTGGTCATGGTATCTTTATAATGCTTTAGTTCATGGTTTGATTGAAAGACTCAGGTTCAGAGACTCGGGTAATAACAGCAAAAAAGACCCTTGTGTTATTGAAAAAGACTCATAACTCAAATATTGAGTCAAAAGATACCATCATCTCTTAACTACATCACTTGAATCATCCTATCAGAGAATTGGGGTTACAATGTAGCATTGATAATCTAAAAGATAGAATGGTTGAGTGGGAATCTATTGGAATTTTTTTATGAGTCTCACATAGTGATTTTGGGACTTTTGACTTGGCTGGATTTGATTGTCATATTATTGATTTTCAGGATTTGAGATTTCTGGAATGTATTCATTCTCAAGTTCTGAGACAAAGTTTTGAACTAATTTCATATTCGGATTTGTTTCAACTAATTCATTGATGGCCATGGAAATAACACTATTCCCATCATTCCCCTTATTGCATTGTCTTTGAAAATAAAATTGATTTTCATAAAAATGCACATCACTAGAAAATATTTCTTGTTTTTCAATGTCAAAAACTTTATAGGCAGCTTGACAATAAGAATAGCCAATGAAAATACATTTTTGAGCTCTGCTATCAAACTTATGCAAATGATGCGTATTATGAGCATGAATACCTTCGTATAGTTGTATCAAAGTTTTTTGTTGTAGAGAACCTCCAAGGGAGTTTTCCCAGATAACGGTTTAGAGAGGGTACTTTATGAGATAGGCAAACTTAAGAACACATTCAACCAAAAATGTATGGGCAAGTTGGATTAAATTCTAAGTGCATGAGCAATATTGAGGAGGTCTTTGATGCATGTAGAAAAATGATATAAAAAAAACAAAGTAGAGAAAAAGAAATTTTTATTTTTCTATTGATCTTTTATAAATTACATATTATATACAATGCAAAATAAAAGATAACAATAACAAGTCACCGACCTTTGTCATATTCCTAACTTAAGGGATTTATTATAATTCCTCTTTTATCTCTTCTTTGAAATAAGTAATCTGAAAATGAAACTTACCTAAGTTAAAAAAAAAAAAAAATTACATTTTTCATATTTATCAAACTGTAAATAGGAAACATAGTAAATGAGACAAATTTAACAAATCTAATATACATCACATGTATATGGTCAGATTTGATCAAAAGAACTCACATCAGTGAGATCCCAAGATAGGGTGCGATGATACAAATTGGTTCCATTCATCCCCTATGCCATCCCTACCGTCATACCCCTCATTGGGATTTCATTGATGCAAGTTGTTTTGATCAAATTGGAGCCAATAGATGTGATCTATGTCATTCATTTAGTGAAGGTTGACATTTAAATCACCTAAATTTGACTTGTGTGCAACTTTTGGCGATTCAAAAATCAGCTGTTGACAAAACACAATTTTTTTGTTATTTAAATTGACTATGCCGAATCCATCTATAAGGTCAGATTTGATCAAAATGACTTGCATCATAAGATTTAAGAGGGGTATGAAGATGTGGGATATAGGGGATGAGAGAAACGGAATTGGAAATAGTGAGGTAATTTATGATTGATTCGACGTGGTTGGTTTCATTTCAAATTGGATTTTCTTCTTAACTATCCACAAATCTGCTCAAGCAATCTATCTTGTTTTTAGGTTAGAAAACAAAACAAAGCAAGCTGACGAATGTGCAATCCCTGAGTCAGGGATAATCATCAAATCAGTGTCGAATCTTTTTCTTGGTAAATCATGTCCACAGGTGGCAATTAAAGGTGTCGTAGTGTTTTAGCTTCTAAGTGCCTGTCTTCTTTTTTCTCTGATGACGAGGAACCCTCACCGAAGCGAGAAAGACCCCGGGTGGGGTCCTATAACTAAGTGGCTGACTTCTTGTTGCTTTCACAACCATGGTACGAGCGAGTACACTACCGAAAATGCTGATGGAGAAAGTATGCAACTAGGAAAAGCAACTTCTTTTTGTTGGGATATGGTGGAATTCCCATTCAAAAGATGGGAAAGCCTGAAAGATAGGGACACTTAACCATGAAAAGGAACAGACAACAAAAGAAAACTGCTAGTGGTCATCCCATGGCCGACGATTTTGAAACTTTAGGAAACTCGATTAGCATTTTAACTTTCTAGAGGAACATCAAATGAGCCATCAATGGGACCCACCAAGCATTCTGAAACACCAATTTAAGAACTTATTCAGCACTGCACTCAATCAATATTATTCATTTGTCAAAGCCAGGTGTTGTATTTATTATATTTATCAAAAAAACAAGTTATTTCAGAGGCTAGTTTTACATACATCATGAAAATAAGCAATTTTAAATAAGATAAAGAAAGTTGGTTAAACCTGCATTACACAACTTTGTTCTTCCTCTTTCTCTGGACATGCTCTCTTTAAGAAAATGAGAAGAAAAAAATAAGTTGGTTAGCATTTTCTTCTTTGTTGTCTTTAATGCACTACCTGTTCGGGGGTAACTCAAACACACTATAGATCGAAGAAACAAAAACGCAAAAAAAGAGGAGAAAATCAACCACACAAAGAACAAGGATTTTACCCAAGTCCACGGCTGCACTGAGTTTTACTATTGAGATTGAGATACCTCTTACAAAAGTCGGATTGCCCTCTTTTAATTCAAGATAGAAATGGTGGGGTCCACACTCCTCCAACACTACCACCAAAATTGAGATTTCGTCAATATTTTTTGGTGCAGAAAACATTTATTCAATTTTAGTATTTTGGCTGGTTGGCTTCATAAACAAGGAGTTCTTTTGAACTCCAGCTTGCTTCAATCAAGGAAAGGAAAAAACGTGAAGGAAAGAGGAGACAAGTGAGATTTTGACAGAGTGATTGTTGTTGCCTCAACTCATGATCCATCACTCTACAATTAGCTTTTTCTTCCTTTTATTTTACCCGTTTTTTTTTTTTTTTACCCTTTGTCAACAGAAGAATGTGATAGTTGGATGGTAAGGTCATACTATCATAATTGAAGAGTGTTGAGTTTGAATTCCGTGGAGGCTATCCTCCACACATACACACACGGTTTTGACTTATCGGCCATAAGAGCCTAAAGTATAAAATCTATTTTTGACACAAGGGGATTGAGGGAGTGCTTAAGTGCCCTGGGTATGTGATGCAGGCCCCACATTGAATGCTGTCATGTGATTGGCTGTGTCGCATACTCGGGGGGGGGGGGGGGGGGCACTTAAGCGCGTGCACCCTGAATCCCCTCTCATTTTCGACGGAATGGAAAAGACATCTGGTATTCCAAATGGAAACTAGGCAAGGCCTAGAGCTATGAATGCATTAGGATAAGCTTGCAAAGATCCCACTATCTTTTGTCTAGAAGGATTAGAGTTTTTCCTGCTGAAGTGTAGAAAAGCTAGATTTCCCTGTGTAAAACATTACAACTTGTAATTCCATATACTTTCTCCCGTAAGCAAACAATTATGAGAAGCACTACTTGTGCAGGCCACCTTATCCCATCTCTTCCTCCACTTGGTATATATTTAAAGCAAATGGCTCAAAAGTTGCACCAACTAAATGGTCTGGCTTTTTTTCTTAAGAGGTATCCGTGGGACAGGTTGTGGTAAAAAAAATGAGGTTTGTCTGGTGGAAAATTAGAACTTTAGGAGGCGTTTTCATGGGGGGAAATGTTTGAGCTTTCCATGAAAAACGAAGTGTTTCCGTGAACTCTACCATAACAAGACAAACATGGTACCAGCTTTCCTTGTGAAAAGAGGGCTAAGAATTCAAAGAGATCTCCATTCTTCCTCATTTTCCCCTTCTCCCCTCTTGGTGGAGGTGTACATGGGCCTCTACTACTCTTACATATCTCAAGTAAGATGGAATTGAGATCAACCTTGGTTACTAAGAAAGGAATCCTACTTTTTATACAACACAATAAAATCTCTTGATTTTATTGCGAGATTTTCAAAAGTCAATATAGGCCCCCAAAAAACATGATGCTTTCAAAATATCACATTTTATTTCTTATATTATCATGTAATGAATGTGTTATTTATATCTATACATTTTTAAATTTTAAATATACAAATATTTTTTCCTAGATTTTCTTAAAAAACAAATTTTTTAATTTATAGCAATGATGTTTATTTACTAAGAAAATCCCGAATACAAGATTTGTAACTATGGTTGGGGTGAGGGGTGTTAACCTTGTTTATTTAGAAAGAAAGCTTTTTATGCAACACAACTTTATGAGAGAGAATCAGGTGCAATGTGATTGCATACTTTTAGTGTACTATTGCACCGGATCACCCACCATCTTTGGGATACAGCCTATCAGCTGTAGGGCCCAACAACAGATGGTGGGTGAGGAGGTGCAACCTCACACTTAAAGTGTGGAATCACATTGCACCTGATCTCAATTCCAAACGCACTCTTGACTAAAATGAAGTCGTACCCTTATTAAATTTTAGCTGTATCGGCAAATACTGATACTCAAGTGATTCATTCAGTATCGACTCAAAAAGAATAAAAATTTATTATGTATCAATCATAATGTAACACTTGTTAAAATCAATAAATTAATATTAAATTTTATTTTTTGTTATTTTTTTATTTATTAAAAAATAGCCAATTCAGGCTTGCAGTGTATCAATTTTCTGCCGATACTCACTGATACTGATAACATTGCATTGGAAGCTAAAGGCAGTGGTCAGACCACTTCTTTTTTTTTGTCATGAAGGCTAGAAAAGGGAATGCCACCTAAATTGCTATTGAAGATAAGCTTTGCCATTGCGTATCTCCTTTGCCGACCAAGTTACTAGTTTCCCCGATGGGACAAATGTCCCTAGTACCTCTGGAGGGTGATCAGGTGCAGCAGCACACTAAAAGTGTTCGATCACATTGCACCTCATCTGCTCTTTATCCACACTGGGCATGTTTGCGAGCTCAGATCTCATATCGTCTTATTTAAGGTGAAACAGGGCGGCCGAATCAGAGAATCTGAGAACCAAGAAATTCAGATGCTGGTCTTAAGTTTGATTGCAAGGTTAGAACATGCTTTAGAGGCTTTTTATAACAAACTTTCTAACTTGTCCATGTCTTAGTCTATGCTTTAGATCGCGTTTGATGATGCCAAATGATAGTCAAGTGACACTTTATGAACACCTACTTTAACTCAACCAATGGAAACTCATAAAATCGCCCAAGGAAAAAACTTGTACATGAAGAAATTAGGATAGGTTGGCAATAGGTACCATAGAAACTTCTGAATATCGCATTTGTTGAACTGGGAATAGTTCTCAAACTTCAATTTCAATCAGTCATAGGCCAGCGACTCCATGGGAGCAAGGGGGTAAGCTCACGGAGTTTTATGTTGCTAGGACAATGACCGTAAGTACGGCAAGCAAAGCCAATGTGACTAGGTCTCTGATCCTGAGGGGTGGTTTCAAAGTGCAAGTATCAAAAAGAAAAAAAATCAACATAGGACAAATTTTTTGTGTGTGAATTTTGAACTCAGTCATAGACCACTCACCTATTATCTAACTGGTGATTTGCTCCAACATTAACATTCCACAGCAAGATATCAAAGGAGCAGATTCAGTGTTTGGCCCAAGAGGCTGGTGCCACGTAGTGGCTGCCCCCTATTAAAAAGAAGAGCCCTACACCTAAAAATGGAGTGTGTATCTGGTCAGAGCAACATCTGGTATGTCATCCAAATGCCATTCATCCATGCGATCAACAACATCCAAAACAGCATGGTTAGACTCAGCATCTCATAAATGGGTCCCAAGTTTTTTTTTTCAGACTTTGATGCCTTAAAGTGAATGACTGAAAACTTATTCCAACCATGGTGTTTTGGTTTCATTCATCCCATGGATGAACTATTAAAAATTTTATATGACTTTACATAACTTATAACTTTTGATGAAATCCATGAATATTCAAATATGATTGTGATTATTGCATAAAATTATGACATGCAAGATCTTATCATAATTTTATCAGTTTTGGTTGCAAGGTTAACTTATATAAGTTATGTCAATTAGGACATAGAAAAAAAAAACAGCCTCATAACTTTGGATACACTACCTTAGATGTCTCACAAATCAACTTAGGAGTACAAGCCTGAGTGAGTTGGGGTGATGCAATGTATTTTATTCATTTTTTACAGTAGAGTCTCTTGAAGATGAGACCTTCAAAATATAGACTTAGACTTACAGCACCAATATGAAGAAATAATTTGAATACCTAACATAGACCGTGAAGCATGCAACACACATGCTTGAAGTAGACTCAACATTGTCTCTATGCCATTTAGGCAATTTGATATGTGTGAGGCAGGTATCTCTATTGAGAGGCAATTGTTAATAACCACATTCATTAGTATCCTTCAAGATATGATTTGCTACGTGAACTTTGATCTTAGACAATCAGTGTGTCCTATATTGATATCGTATGTCTATATACTAGGTGAGCAAAGATTTTATAATGTTCTTTTTAGTAATTAGCATGAACACATTATAGTAAGGCTACACTTCTAGTACATCTTTCAATATGATCCCATTTAGTAAAATAGTAAATATGCATATATTAGTCAAAGTTGTGATTTAACAAACAAGAATTTTGTAAATCTTATTTTTTAGATATTTATATAATTATTGTGTTTGATAAATTTGGTTTTGATATCTCTAGAATCTCTACAACTTTTATAGTTTTATTTTAATTTAATATATTATCTAACGAGGAATGATCTTGGTTGGTGGTTGACATAAACTGGGATTCCATTTCTCAATGAGAGGCTGGAGTCTCCATACTTTATAAATAGAGGGTCTCACCCTAAGGAAAAACAATAAAAAAATCCTTCTGAGTAGCCTTGTGCTATGTAGCAAAGAGACAAGCTCAGGACAACCTCATTTGGTGTGCTCCTAAACCTAGGGTGGATATAAAAGTTTGAGTTTGATTTTGTTTTGATAGTGGTTCAAGTTAAAGTAAGTTAATCTAGCTTTGTACCTTATTTCTTTTTCTTTTTCAATCAACGTAGATTTAGGATTTTTGTTTGGTGAAATGCTATGATTATTTCAAATAAAAAAGAAAGAAAGAAAGATATGTTTGTTTTTTATAAAACAAAGTAATAAATTTTATACTTAATTACAATCATATGTGAACATGATATTCTTTGTAGTATTTGAATTTCATAGAATGTATAAGTTATTTTTTTATCATGTCCTACCCCTTTTTTCAACATGAACGACATCAAAGTGACATCACACACTCTTAAAAAGGGGCGAAGACTTATAAAGTGTTTGCTCTCAACATTGGATCACACTTCATATACCAATGCTTCTTTAATAAGGGTAGATTAAAAAATGGCATTACAAACCATTTTGCTTGTGTATTAGTGTAAGCACTATCATCCCTTTGGGCACATTTGTAAGAGAGAAAAACTCTCACAAGAAAAAAAAGTTTTGCCTATGAAAGTTTTTTTATATGAGAAGTTTTTCAAAAGAAAGTTTTTTGCTTTTTTGTATAGCATGAGAAAAACAAAGTGAAAAAATATGAAAAAATGAAAGAGAGGAGGAGGGTGGTGGTGGTAGTGGTGGTGATGGTGAGATGGTGGGTGGTGGTTGTGAGATGGGTGGTGTGTGCGTGTGTGTGGGGGGTGTAAAAATAAATTTTCTCTTGGTAGGAAACATTCCTCTACCCCCTACCGTAGAAGAATGTTTCTTATCAAAAAGTGTATTTTTTAGAAAAAACACTTTCAATGAAAAAGTCTCTAGTTTGGAAGGGTCATAAAATTCATACGGATTTTCCATTTTGCATCACTTTTCTTACATCTTTTTGGCTTCCAAATGTGCCCTTTATGTTGCCTTTTACCTCTCTCTCTCTCTCTCTCTCTCTCTCTCTCTCTCTCTCTATATATATATATATATATATATAACCGTATATGAGTTTTGATTCCATTGTTTCCAAATGAGTGATGTTTGTAAAGGCAAAAGAAAAGTTGGGAAAGAGGGATCTGTCAAGAGATGTAATCTTCTAGCGGCAGGAAAAGGAGTTACTGGCCATGTGTTTGTTGTAAATATATCAAAGAAGGTACGGAGGAAGTGCAAACAAAAAAAGTATGACTAAAAGCAAGAAAGTTGCCTATGGCCCAGCGATATGCCTTAAAAAAAGATTTTTTTTTCATGGGAATTGCCAAGAAGACCGGTAACACTCATGGGAATTGAACCTTGACCGCCCATCTAGCTGCCAAGGCCCCACCCCACTTAGCCAACCCCCCTTCAGGCAAAGGTGCCTACTATTTATAGAGAAACCTAATAGCAATGAGTTGCTGATGAAAAATCTGTTGTTCATTGGGAGTAGAATGAGATAGCTGGATGGTTAAGGTATCACTATCATAATTGAGGGATCTCAGGCTTAAATCCTATACCGGTTATAAAACTTCTCATATGCATGTGTATATACTTCGTTTGTATGTTTTGCGTGTGTGCAGGGCATCAAATGAAAAAATATATATAACGCTTATATTTCACATGACGAGGGCCTCCAATGAAACATGTGCCTCATGCTGAGAGCCTCCAATAAAAAAATATGGACCTTCAATGAAATATGCCTAGGGCCTCAGCTTCTCTTGAGCCTCCCTGATATATATATATATATATATATATATATATATATATATATATATATATATATATATATAGAGAGAGAGAGAGAGAGAGAGATATTATCACATGAATTGTGAATTAGTAAAATTAAATCAACTTATTGATATCACATGATTGGAGGAAAAGGATTCATGTGGAAGACCCAAAATGAATTTCTTTTTTGGTTCATATCGCTGACCCCAATTGTTTTGGGATGAAGGCGTAGTTGTTGTTGTTGTTGTTGTTGTTGTTGTTGTATTGATATCTCAAAGAGTAGTAGCATCGGTAACATTTAATAACTCTAGGCAAAATATCTCCTTGGAAATATCTTCCATGGTTTTGGAGTATTACTTTTGTTCTTTATAGGGATGCCGACGAAATCCTTTACATTCCATGTGACTTATTTTGTTTTTTCATTTCGAATAAAAAGAAAATAATAGCAACAGACAATATATGAGTTATTGTCAATGCCACCTCGTCCAAATGATTTTGACAACAGCCATTGGCTGTTTTGTTCAGGACAAAACAAGTATTGGGCTTCAAAATCAACAGAATAAATTTCCTTCAGGTTAATGTTTTTCATTAAAAAGAAATCTCCTTCATTTATTTTGATTTTAACTTTAAAACTAGTTATCTTGAATCTTTATCAAAATGCAGAGAAAACCATGATTATGTTCCTAGTGGACCTTACATCATTACATGAAGCAGTTTCGTCATTTTCTTGGACATTGCAATGATGGATTTGGTGACCACTAGCCATACCAAACAACCCCAATCAGTACGACCCAAAACAGAGCAGATATAACCTTTAATTTTATGTTACACGTGAAAAGTGATAAATTAGGGTTTTGGTTAATGGAACGAGACAGCCCTTGATAGCATTCAAGGCCCTTCTCTTGTTTGGGCTTCAGAATCGTTGGAATGTGCTTGTTAGTAGCTTCATGCGGAACAACCACCTCTTAGAGTTCTAGTATCTAGTTAATGGAAACTAGTATCTGGGATGGGGAGTGGCATTTCAGGAAGTTGCAGCTGCCAACTACCACCTCTTAGAGGTGGTGGTAGCTGTCAATTTCATGCTTTAGTGTAAATACAATACCACTTCCCATCCCAAATGGCATCAACTCCCATCCAGGTACCAGTTTCCAAAAACAGCCACAAGGTGGTAGTTTGATCAATCAACCTTTTGGCCAAATGCATTAACTCTTGTCCTAGTTCCTAGATTCCAAACAGGCCCTTATCTTCTAGCAAGAAATGTGACTTGTGGCAGAAAAAAATACCTGTTAAGTTTAATACCATACATAGTTGATGTCACAGACAGGGGCTATGATTTTATGCCACCGAAGAAGAGGCAAGATGTAATAACCAAAAAACAATATTTAGATTCGGGTTGGATTCAGACCCAGACTCAACTGAAGCACCGCCTCCCTCACTGTTTTTTAAAGACAGCGAAGAAAAGGAAGAGAGGTTCTCGAAACCTCCCTTTCCCCTTTTCCGCTCTCTCGTCTCTCTCTCCCCCGACCGCCTCTCGCACTCCCTCATTTTTGCTCGTTGATGAACCACCGCCACCGGCGAGCCAGCCCGGAGACCCCTATCAACCCGCCACCACCTACGACCTCCCGTCCAACCGCCGATAACCCAAAGCTCCTCCAACGACCACCAGGTACGCCTCTTCTCCCCTCTTTTTCTCATTTTCCCCTCTCGCACCCTCATCTTTTTCTTTTCCGTCTTCAGTCGACTGACAGGGGGCGGAGCCCCCTGTCATCACCTCTCGTGGGCAGGGGGACACCTCCTCCCCTGCCTCTCTCTTTGGATTGACCGACAAGGGGACGGATCTCCCTCTCGTCGGCAGGGGGACTTCCCCTCTATCTCTCTCTTTGGTTCGACCGGCAGGGGAGCAGAGCCCCTTGTCGTTGTTCTTTTGCGTCAGACAGAGCGGGGCAGAGCCCCCTGCCTGTGTCTTTTCTTCGGCCGGTGGGTACAGTGGGAGGACTGGGTCCCTTCCCATCGCCTTATGCTTGCAAGGTAGGGGAGGGTTGAACCCTCCCTGTGTTTTGTTTCTACAGAGGAGGGGCCAGACCCCCCCCCCCCCCCCCTCTTCTCTCTTTTTTCCTATGTTTCTGCTTGGCAGACAGGGGCTCGTCCCCTGTCTTTGTTTCTTTCTGCAGGACGGAACATAGTCGTCGCCGCTGCACTTTTGCAGAGATGGCAAAGGACCGAGCCCCCTAGACCTCTTTGTTGTTCGGCATGAGGGAAGCAAGGTTCCCTGCCTCTGCCACCGTTTGTCGCGCGCATCCAGCAAGCCCTGACAGGGGTCCTTTACTGTTTCAGTTGCCTTGTTGCCTCCTTGTTTCTCGCTGGCAGTACGGGCTTGCAACCCTTGCCCCTGCTTCTTGCGCTTATAGCAGGTACGCAAGGGCACGATGCCCCTCCCTCTGCTTCCTTCATGTTAGGTCAGCGGCGGTGTCCCCGATCTTTTATTTTGGTGTAAGCTTGCTAACATTGTTGTTTTTGCAGCTTGTACGATAAATCCCGCTCGCGCTCCGCAACCTGAGCCGTCAATCGTTTACACCCGCAGACGTCAGCAAGCTTGCAACTCTCCAAGGTAAGGGAAGATTGCACAGAGGACTTGGACAATTGAATTGAGATCAATTAACTAAAAAGTGCAATTTAATAAATATATATACAAATATATATTTATATGAGTACACATTTAACTCAAGGACGCGGTTTCGCGATCCTTGTTCTTTACTTTCTGTCACGTTTTCCTTTTTGTTGCCGCGCTTTGCGCCCAGGCTCTTGCTTTTGCGAATGCTTTGTTATTGTCTTACCATTGCAGGTGACACTCAGGTTTTCGCTCATTGCATGCATTTTTTAGACATTCTCATTGAAGATGCAAGAGACATTTATCACTCTTTCTCTTGCGACAAGAGTTGAGTCAGGAGCTTAGCAGTACAACCTTGACTACGGAGAGAGATCATGGCTCTTCGAGTACGCAGTTCTGCAGAGTAGACTTGAGATTTAGGAAGATGCGCAAAAGCATCAAAGACTGCCCAAATCGAAGCATTCAGAAGAATGTGATTGGTTAGTTCTGTTCGTCTTTTCGACATATCTCGGGTAACCCCGAATTGAGGCTCGAACAAACTTCTTAGCGGGGGTTCTATTGAGAAACCTGTATCCTGTCTATTGAGGTTGGTATCGAGTCATGCGAGGCATGTAGATACCGCAATAGCATATGAGATTCTAGAAAATCACATGTCGAATGTTGGCACAAGCTGTTGGTTGTTTCAAAAGATAAAGAATGTCAAAAGTAAAGTTTGAGAAATATTAAATTTTTGTGAAACACTTCTGTTGAGGCTCTTATTGATGAGTTATACCCCTTTCGTCTTAGAGTACTTGTAGTTGTGCACTAGACGCTAGTATTGCGCTGATCGGATGAGATGGTCGTGTGACCTCAAATAGTGCTAAATGCACAATGTTGTAATCACTTAAATGGTGATCGATCGCCTTTACAAGCTAGATGCATGAGTGGTTTAAAGACCACAGCATAGGATGGGTCGTTAGTTAAGCAACACCTAACGCACTCATTCGCTTCTTGTTGTCTATCAAAAGAGAGGACAAAGCGGTACAAAACTTCAATGAACATGTTGTTAACAACCACCCTACAAGCAAAGATCTGGCCTCCCTAGTCATTGGAGTTAGGAAAAAAGACTACCAGACATTATCCTAGGTGGTGGATCTCATAAACTTCTGTAAAAGTTGGATGCATCCGTTGCCACTTACCTGTGTTTGGAGAATCATCTCTCGACTAAATTCGTCCCCTTAGGAGCGAACTCAGGTAGCTATTCGGGTTATTGAAAATACATAAAATAACAGACGCTCGAACTAGTCGCAGTTGTTTCTACATTTTGCCTGCGCGTACCCGTAGACCAATAATATCAAAACATAAAGTCTATTCACACTGGTTGATGAGTCATGAGACTTACTTATTGCGTAGTAGTTCACAACTTACGATCGAATGAATCGTCATGTTGTGTTTGACAGTTGCACTGCTTACTTACTTGAACGGCTTACCTATTTGCACTGCTTACCTGTTTTGCACGACTACCTGTTTAATTCCATATCTGCTTTAAACTGCTTAGCATACTAAATTAAATGCTCTTAATTCAGTTTTTTGTAGTCTCTCTTATACACCTACTAGTTTTTTCGCGAAAGTAACTCATTTTATGGGTACGGGTGATGATTAGGTACATCATGGGCAATGACAAGATGGCTTCAAGACTTTCTTCTTCTTGCTCTTAGCTCGCATCTTGAATGTTTGTGGGTTTTGTCATGAATTTTTTTTTGGATATCCGAATTTTGCACTATTTGAGAACTTCTTAAATAAAAGTAGCATTTTCAAGTGTTTTACAAATAAGATGAATTATGTGTTTTGATTCTTTTAGCTAAGGCTTTCAAAGTTGCCATCTCAATTTAACAAAAAGATAGTCTTTTGTTGATTTCATGAACAAACTCTGAAAGAAAAAGAGTGTCTTTCTTATTTAATGAAAGGTTCTTTAAGTTTGAAATTTTGGGACGTCGCACACAAGGTTTGACAGGCATAAGTTCATCATAGGCCAGACCTGTTACTCTACATTCTTGATGAAAAAACTCAGCTGATCATGGGCTGCCTATCATTAGCTTATGCAATTCCCGCAAAGAAATAAGGCTTAGGTCTTGGATCGATGTCTTAACGATCTCACATCCCATGATTTTCAATTGGATTTGGAATCTAGCGTTTGACGTGTCGTGTGTGTGTCTGAGAGAGAGAGAATGTATCTGTGCAGCCTGGTCATCTCCCACAAATCGAATATTTATGAATCTAGAGTTACTTTTGAATCTTAGATACGAGGATTTGAGATATTTATGAATCTAGAGTCGCTTTTGAATCTTAGATCTGAGGATTGGAGATTTCATGTTCGAAAAAACACCATGGATTTAGCGTTTAAGATCTGGAGCAGTTTTATATCAGAGTTTCACCATCAACCACCAAAAGCTGAGTATAAATCCGGGCTGCGATTCTCTTAGATTTAAGATATTACCTTTTTCATACTGACAAACACATGGACTTCTTGCAATTCCTACAACAATGAAACTCATAAACCGAAACAAAAAAAAGAGAAAAGAAAATCCACTCTAAAATAAAGGAATCTGGAATCAGCAACTACACAGGCGGCGGCGGCGGCATCTCCGGCGTGGTAATCTTTTCGCACGGCCACGCCACAAACTTGGGAAACTCGTCTCCTGGCATCAGAACAGGCAAAGTATCGCTCTGATGCTTCTTGGGTAGCTGCAGAAAGAAAACAGAAGGAAAAAACCTCAATCAACATCTCGTTGGACCAGCATAGGCCCCCGCGGGCGGGGGTTCTAGCCTGGCAGATTTACGCTGCCGGCACGACGACCGTAGGTATGACAGGCTGAGTCAGTATGGTCAGGGGTGCCGTTTAAAAAAAAAATCTCACTGGAAAACTTTCAGATACAGCGAGGATTGTGAATATAAACCTGATGGGTAGGCGTGCTTTTGGTGGTGGTGGTGGTGGCGGAGCGCCGGAGCGAGCGGATCCTGTCCCAGTGGTAGCAGCAGGAGAAGGCAGCGCTGATGCAGAGGATGATGAGCAGGAGAAGGGCTGTGCCCAGCGGGAACCCCAATATGGGACGGGTGGATTCCAGTCGCCCGTGGAGATTGGTGGTGGTGGTGTTCATGACGACGTCGGAGATGGCCGATTCTCATAATAGAACCATTACAGCTTGTCGTTGCAGGATCGGCCGTGAGGGAAGAGGACGATTACTAATGGCGTCCCTCACTCTGTCTGTGTGGCTTTATCCCTCTTTCTTGCTTTGCATTTTATAGATGGGAAAAATTGTCCGTATGGGAATGAGGTACAAAAGTCAGGCTCCCACCGCACGGCAAAGGTACATCCACCGTAACAAAGAGGATGACGATGATGTGACGACCCATTCTGATTGATTTCCGAATTCACCTCAAGCTTTATCTAGTTTTATTTTTTTGACATACAATCAACTTTTGGTTCATTTAAATTGTCTGATAGGAATCTATCGTTATGTTTGATGGCTTATTTAAGATTGGACGAAATGAACCAAAAGAAGATGGGAACACTGGTTGTTGATTCAGTAACATAACAACTGTACCAATTATAACCTTTATTTAAACCATACTCATTACTTCATTTTGGATTGATTGACGCCTCACCCATCATTTTTCATAAAAAAATATTGAAAATCTAAAATTTTGGATTGGATCTAAAAACTAAAAAATGTTTAAAATATATATTCAAAATCACATTTTATGATCAAAAACATAAAATGATTTCTGGTAAGATTTTTAACTTTTTTATTTTTCCTAGTTTCTTATTGGCAAATTTTTGAGAAAATAAAAATAAATAATTTATCAACAAAATCTTGAAATTTTTCAAAAACAAAAAAGTATATAGAGATATTTACCTAATTCAACCCAAAAATGGGGCCGATGAATTATCTAGAGATATTTGCCTAAAACAAGAAAAACCAAACTTGGAATTTCTAGAGAAATTAGGTAAATACCTCTAGAGAATAACCCAAAAAAGATATTTATTTAGAGAAATTATCATTACAGCACTTCTTCTCTCAAATTTTCATCAATGATTTTGCTCTTTCTACCCATAATAAAAAGAAAAAAACCAAACTTGGAATTTATGCACTTTCTTATCACAATTTGTGGAGACTAACAAAAATCAAAACAAACAAGCATTAATTATCAAACAAGCCAGAGAGAGAGAGAGAGAGACTACCTGATTGGTTTTCCTCATAGCCCTTGCTTCTGATCTCTTGGAAAGGCTCGCTTTGAAGCCAAACCTTTGCTTGGGGTTCTTGATGACACCATAGAGTTTCCTCCATCGCCTAAATGCCTATTCAGACGAGTTCTTCGAACTAACTCCAAAAATATCTCTAGCTACCCGGGCTGGTGACCCTCCGTCGGCCTTGCCGACCGCTCCTCCACCCTCTTGCCATTGCACACACACACATATATATATATATATAGAGAGAGAGAGAGAGAGTTGGGCACCCTCGTCGAGGCATTTTTTTTTAAATTTGTCCATTGTCATTATTTTTGTAATAGGAGGGCGGAACGGTATTTACATCATTTTCTTGATGCGCGGGTAGCGTTCTACGTGTTCGCCGCATCCCACATTTGTTACAAAACGTGTGAAAATGATGCTTTTTGTCCAGTGTGATGTGTGGGATACACCATCAAACATATACGCTATCAGAGCAGAGAATGTAATAACTCATAAAATCGTGGGGTTTGTTTTTTATTTTATAAATGTTATTTTTTTACTTAAATAAATACATTTTTCATTGTTTGGCTGAAATAATATATAATATATTCTTAATAGGGGATGACACAACTTTGGATCCCGATATGAATCTTGAACTCGTTGGCCGAGATTCATAATTCATTTATGATAAGATATATAAGTTAAAAAATAATAATAAGAATAAAATAAATATTATATATATATATATATATATATATATATATATATATATATATATATATATATATATATTGGAAAGGGATGTCCTTCCTTAAAAGAGGTCTCTTCTTTAAAAGAGAACTCCTCCTTAAAAGGGGAAAACTTCTCTAATATTTTTTTAGAAGGACGTGACCCCCTCTCTCTCACCCCCTCCCTCTCAAAGAACAACTTTGAGAGAGATAAGACAACAATAGAGAGAGAGAGAAAGAGTGGCGTACTCGTGGGTCAAGAAGAAAGCGGCACCGATACAAGCTGACTTGCACCTCTTCTTGTCCATCATCTTCTTCTTCGCAGTTCTAACCCCAACAAAAAAGAGCAGGTATGGGTTTATCCTCTCAAGGTTTGATAAGCAAAGGGACTTAGCCTAAATTGAATCAACGTGGGTTGAGAAAAATCAAATCTGCATTTGTGCACAGATTTACGGTTTTATCAAACATTGATTCTTTTGGTTGATCCAAAAATAGATTCGTGGTTGGGTTTTTGATGAACCTAAAGATCTAATAAGGACTTTTGCAAGGATTAATTCTATTTGGATTGAATTTATTGGTTTGTATGTTGATCTGCCTATTTCGTGAATTGGGATCATGTTGGGTTATGATCAAAATTATTTCTGTTTGGGTTAGATTTCATTGGGTTTATATCTCACTATGCGTCTTTTTCTAAATTGGATTAGTCTATTTGTTTCTATTGTCTTTTGTTGGAGATTTATATATTGTTCACGTGGGTTTTAAAGTCATACGCAGAGATTTGTTGTTAACCTGATTTAGAAACTTTAGGTTAGGTGTAAATTATGGAGATACCTTTCTGTATAGTTTTTTTTTCTTTTTTCTTATCAGCACATATGGATAGACTGTTGAATGTAAAAATTAAAATAGCAGGCATTGACTCATTAACATGTTTAAGCAAAGCATGTCATGATTATTTTGGTGGTTCTATTCTTTTCAACAGGTACTATTATCCTTAGGGTGTTACTATTATAACTGACCTGTGTAAAGGGCTGTTAACCTGACTCAACTATGTGTGTGGGTCTCTTAATTGGGTTGCGGTTTTTATTATATGCTTGCCCAGTTTATATGTTTGTCATTGAATAAAAATGTTCTGGTATTTGGTCGTGTATGATTAGATTTCAAATTTGTGACAAGAATCGACTTATTTATCCAACACTCGTGAACAAATTTTATATTTTGGGGTTTCTCTAAACATTGATGATGTTCAACATATGATCGAATCAAATGACAGATTTTGATCTTTTCAGTTGAGTTTGATGGTTTTAGTACATGATAAACCAGAGACCTTATTTATTTAAATTGACCTTGTTGACACATGAATACCTTGAACTGAACATGGAGCTCAAGTACAAGACAAATTTGAATTTTTATAACCACGGTCTAAAACATTGTTAAACTAGATTTAAATATGAATCTAACCAAAACAATCTTGGCATCTTAAAACCTATAGATCTGGGTTTTTAATAAATAAAATCTTAGTTGCAGTTAGATTTCAAACTAGTTTGACACGTTTCAACATTTATTTTCTTATGCACATTGTCTATGGTGTTTCAAATCCGATTCTTTTTTAATTGAGATTGATAGGCACTAAAAATCTGTTTTTTCTTGAAAGTCCTACAATATGAATGTATTTAACCCGATTAAATCTGATTTTCATTAAAAAATGTTAAATCTGATTTCCATTAAAAATTGTTAAATCTAATATGTTTTGGTTATCTAGTCAAATCTGAATTTAATTGATGTTGAATCTGGTCGGTTATCAAAGTTTGAATTTTCGGCTAGCATGATAAATCTGATTTGTTTGTTACAACATGCCTTCAATCATAAGCCATGAATATGCATTGGTGTTAAGTACCGTGAATATGAATTGATATTCTTCTATCCATGTGTGATTGTGGTTCACTTAAATTTTTGCAATATCATTTTAATTATATTAAATTATGTAGTGATTATGTACGAACCACTGATGGGCTTTTGGAGGCCAGATGATTGTGTTGTTCTTAAAATAACAAGTTTTGAATGCATTACAATATTGTTTCATTGTGGTTCTGAGATAATTGTAACATATGCATTACATTGTTGAAATTGACAGGATAAATGCCCAAATTAGTGAATGCATGTTGATTTTCACAATTATTTTTTTATAAAGAACCCTTAACTAATTGAGAATGGTACAAGAGACCAAAAAATGTAATGATTTGTTCTTCTTTGGTGGTCATCTGAAATGATGAGATTCATGGATGGTGGTCATGGGGGATCACGAGGATACTGAACGTCGTGTGCATTGTTTTCTTAAAAAACTTGATGAATGATGTTGTTTTCAGCCATGATTGTAGGGAACTTCAACCACTTTGCTTAGGAGTGTTGTTGTTAGACTCAGTTGCAGTTATTGGTATACCGAAAAAGTGACATCAATGAATGCTGATTTCTTTGTCGTCTCGGCATTATGCGTTGATTCTTAATATTTCAATTGATAGTGTTGATTTCTGACGTCAGTCGAGGAACATGTGTGGAACTCAGTTAATAAAATATAAATTAGGTGTTAAGATAATATTGAAACTGCTTTGAACCTCAAAAAATTTAGCCGTTTTGAGTATTCACGAGTTTTATACAAGAAAAAACTTAAATATGTTGCATTAGGTAGGGACATGCATTTATAAGCAATACTTGATAATTAAATTAAAAAGTCATTCATGTAAGTTGCATTGGTTCATGCATTCCTAAAAGTTTATTTTAATATGTGGTTTTTTGTTGCATCTGATTAAACTGTTTATATTGCAAACTTATTCTAGGTATAAATTATTTGTGATAATCATCTTAAACTTATGTTTGATTTCATTTATGTTATCTTCTTTACTGTTGAATTTTGAGAGGGTTTCGTATGAGAACTTTGGTTCTTACCTTGTTTTTAAAAATAATTTTCAATTATTGAGGGTTAGTGATGATAGGATCTGCTTGCTGAACTTGTTAAACCCTAAATGAAGACTATTCTATTAAAATCAATTCAAATTCATGATTTGATTTATTCTATGTATAAGATGTGTGTTGAGTTGTGTACATGAAATATGTAATTCTTAAGATATCTCTTCACATTATTTTAAAAGTACTTATTCATAAAAAAAGTTATTTTTTTTAGAGTCAATTTGGGGTCATTACAGGCAGTAAGTACAACAAGCTAAGCCGGTGTAACTAGGTCTCAAACCCTATGATAGTTGTTTTTACATAGCAAATAAAAAACAAAAATAATGCTCAGAATACTTGGCTAGGTGAGCTAATTCAAGATATTCATATTGAAAAATATAGCAAGTTCGATACTCAGTGTGTGCATTCTTTGCAGCAAGCTCTTTGTTGGGCAAGAGAGGCAGCCTCGTAGTCTTACACCATTGTCCGTGGTGAAAATAGTTTTGGTAGGACTCTAGCACAGTTGGTCTTCCAACCCGACACAATTTTTCAGCATAATAAGGGGAAAAAGACAGTTTTTTTTTTTGACAGAGAAAAATGGGGTTAGGCAGACCCCTACTGAAAGCCTTTTAAGACCTAATAATCCCACTTCTTAAGACGGTCATGCAGGTGTGAAATTATATTCTTTTTTTGTGCTTTACAAGCTTCCCTTCAAAGAAATGTAAAGTTTGTTCAATATGAAAATGAACTCTCTTGTTTAAAACATCTCTTTCGTATTTCTAGAATTTACATTTTAATTACAAAATCTACATATATTATGAATATTTTTAATAAGAAACTCGTAATTCAATTTAGGTAAAAAAAACTTTTAACTATGCCAATATATAAGTTCCTACTTACTCTTTCAAAGCTTTATTCTAGATTTAACACATTTTATCACAAGTTTGTTAACCATTAAGAGTTCTTAAGAGAACAAATTTTCTGTGGCATTGCACGCATAAGAGAATTGTGCTTTGTGAAAGTTATCTCGCTTCGGCAAGGGTTTCTCATCATAAAAATAGGAAAGTAGAGGGCATCTTGCTGAGAAAGAGACATAAGTCTTAGGGATGGCAATGGACCGGGGCGGGGATGGGGGACAAGGTCTCTACCCTCGCCCGACCCGTCTCAAAATTCAAACCTCCACCCCTGCCTCCATCCCCGCACGGGGATGAATTTTAACCTCCACCCCGCCTCCATCCCCATTTCATGTCCTCCATCCCTGGTCCAAACAGGGATGAGGCGGGGCGAGGCCCCGTTTCCCCTTGATCTATTGTCATCCTTTAGAAGGATTGGGGATGGGGATGGGATGGGGCAGGGCGGGGATCGTTACGGGGATGGGGCAGGGCGGGGGAAAGCATAAGTCCATCCCCGCACGGGGGTGGATTTTAACCTTCATCCCCATTTCATGCCCTTCATCCCCAGTCCAAATGGGGCGAGGCGGGGCAGGGCCCCGCTTTCCCGGTCCACTGCCATCCCTAATAAGTCTGACTTTGTGAATACATTTTTTCAAGGGTTTCTCAGCTTAAAGGTTGAGAAACACACCTAAGTTCAATTTGTTATCCAATGAGGGTGTTTATACTAATTTTAGTAAAATTTGTGCTTTTTTTGAATATTATGTTTTTTGATTTGTTATTAAGTAAAGTTGGGAACTACACATTGATAATTATAAAACTGAAACCACACAAAAAGATGTCATAAAAACAGTCACAGGGGAAAAAGAAAAACCCAAAGAAAATGAAATGATAAAAAACGTAACAATCCATGCTTATCATGAATTGATAATATGAAGCAACGTAGCATCAACAGTGAAAAATATATCACAACATCAAAAATTGACCTGTTTGGAGCAAGTTATTTCAACCCATTCGAACAACGCTCAAGCATAGTGACAAAATCTCGTGAGAAATTACCCAACAGTTAAAAACGGTAATTTATTGTGATTTTTATGTAAAAAACATAAATATCGTGTTTTAACTGCGATATTTATGTTTTTCTTGTCTATTTATCGTGAAAAACCCCGTGTGGTTTTCTTTTGTAAATATTTTGATTTATATTTCCTTGTAAAATATTATTTGTAATTTATTTTTTATTGCCAAGATTTTGCCGAAAAAAACGCGAGATTTAAAAAAATGTGTGAGTTTCTCGCGAGTTTTTTGGCTGCCGATATTTCACCGTTTTTAACTTTTGTCATTGTGCCCTCAAGAACAAATACCGCACCCATTTTCAAAGGCGATGGTTCCCTCCCTCCGCCTGCAACCGATTGAGGAGGGTGCCGACTCGTGAACGCCCAACCCATCCTGGCCTGCAGCAGAGGACGACCGCATGGCGGAACGGAGAAGAGGAGAGACTGAGAGGGGTCTCACTGCCCAGCAATACACCCGTAGGAGATCCCCTCGATCGGAGAGCGCCCCCCATCCAAGCGACGCCTCCGGCAAAGAACTCGAATCCTTCACCCCTTCGACCTCCGGCGATACCAACAAAAGACGACCCTCAAGATCCGTGAATGCGCTCCGAGAGAGGAACACCAACCGCGAGAAGAACGCGAACAGGAACGAGCTCGATGCCGAGAAACCGGCGAAGAAACCGCTCAGAAGATCTCCCAGATTCGCTTTTCCGGGGGAAACCCAGACGCCCATTTGCAGAAATTCCGACAGTTCCCAAAGAAGAAGGTCTCCGAGGTTCGGCCCCTTGATTGCCCGGGAAGAAAACGAGGAGAGCGAGGTGAATGCCGTTGATGCCGGCGTGGTGGTGTCTAGAGACGTGGGGGAAGAGAAGAAGCTCCTCAGAAGATCTCCGACGCTCGCTCTTCTGGACGAAACCCAAATACCCAATTGCAGAAATTCTGAGGCTTCCCGAAGAAGAAGGTCTCCGAGGTTCGACCCCGTGATTGCCCGGGAAGAAAACACGGATAACGAGGTAAATGCAGTAGATGGTAGCACAGTGGTGGCTAGCAATGTAGGGAAAGAGAAGGATGGGAATATGGACGGGAGAGATGCAAAGGGTATTCGTGACGTAACCAACCAAATATTTCTCAGAAGGTCTCCAAGGTTTGCTCCTCAGGACAAAATTCAAAGACCCATTGGGGGAATTTCGGAGGATATGCCTAAGAGAAGGTCTGCGAGGTTCGTCCATGGTGTTTCTGATGAAGACAACAAGGAGAATGAGGGAAACGGCATGGTGGGGTCTGGGAATGTTGAGGAAGACAAGAAGAAGAACAAGATGAGAGAGGCGACAGGTATTCGTTCGGATTTTGCCGCCACTAAAGGCGCAGGAGGAGTGAGAGGGAAGATGAAAGAAAAGGACGACAACAATGAATTCAAGTGTTCCCGTGAGCGAGCTCCAGATGAGGAACACGCCGAAAATGCAAATGTGATTACAGAGGAGTCTGGGCATCAAGGAAGAGGAACGGAGTGGAGGAGGGAAGAAATCAATGCTTCTTCAGATCTTTCCAAGGCCCGAGGAGGACGAAAGAAGCGACTGAGGGAAGAGAATGTTGAAGGTTCTAAGAGAGAAGCCTCTGAGGACTCAGAGGTTCAAGATATGGGCGTTGAAGGGTTTGTTAACAGAAAATGTGGGACTCTTTTGGGTGGTTGTGGTTTTCTTGGATGGTCAAAGGATCAAGAAGAGGCGTTGGAGAGAGCTTACTGGATAAGCAAACCTTCTCCTCATTTTTGGAAGGAGATTGCTAAGATGGTGAGTTTTCTGTTTCATACAGTTTTCTCATTGGATTTAATTTTCTTTTGTACTGCTTAACCATTTGTTTTATTTTTAATAACTGAGCTTGTTTTCATAATGTTAAATCTCATAATTTTCTATTTCCACGTATTATTTCTGTATCTTTCTTATAGTGCATTTTTGTTTAGACATAATATGTGCAGATTTTTTTTTTTGGGGATACGATGTTTCTGATGATTGAGTTTAGAATATTTTTGCACCTTACATTTGTCCATTTTCTTCCTCTTCTGTTCTTTCTTTGCCTTTATACCAACCTGAACCTATGACCTGATGATCAATGTGTATATTTCTCCACCACTATGACACAAGGAACTTATATCTTTGCACACAAATCTATCGTTCTCAATGGCTACCTGAAATCTGCATCATCTTTTAACATCAGTTATTTAATAATTGTCCGTTCTGTTCTTAGCCATTTACCTACATCAAGCCTATAAGTCCTCTGAAACACTTGCATTAAGGACATGGTTTGGGGTTGTTATGAAGTAAAGAAAGAATGGAAAACTTAACTATTCACTTGCTTGATTAGGGAAATAATACCATATCATGCACATAGAAGAATGTATGTATTGCTGGAGTGCTGTGGTCAAGAGATGTCAAACTAAATTGTTTCACAAACAGATCCATATGAAAATGAAGTTTATGATGTAAATTTCTAAATGATAGGTTGTCCTTCAAACTCTTTATAAGCTTTCCAATTCACTTGTTTGATCATCAAACTAGGAAAATTAACTGTTGCTTTACACGTAAAAGAATGAGCATATTAAACTGTTTTACTAGTGTGGTCTCACCAGGGGCTGTTCAATGGAAAAACTGAACTACCTCGCAGGTAGGATAATAGAACCTATGCTATAAATCTATACAAGAAGTAAGAACCCCATCGAGCTATATATAAACCAACGAAATTATGTTGTTTATGGCACTCGATTATCTGATGGAAGTACCAGAATTAATGGAGAGAACGGTCTTTTGTTGATTTGCAGGAAGCCAACTGATAATTAGCACCGCATTAGAAGTAAATCTCAATTCCTACAACAACAACAACAACAACAACAACAACAACAACAACAACAACAACAACGCCTTCATCCCAAAACAATTGGGGTCGGCGATATGAACCAAAAAAGAAAATCATTCTGGGTCTTCCACATGAATCCTTCTCTTCCAATCATTTCTATCCAATGCCATGTCCTCGGTGAGGTTCAAAGCATTCATATCCTTTCCTATCATCTCCATCCAAGTCTTCCTAGGCCTACCCCGACCTCTTTTAACTAATATATTTTCCCATTTCTCCATCCTTCTAACTGGAGCATCATTAGGCCTTCGCCGAATATGTCCAAACCACCGTAAACGATTCTCTCTCATCTTATTTTCAATGGGTGCAACGCCTTCCTTCTTACGTATCTCCTCGTTCCAAATCTTATCTTTTATTGTATTTCCACACATCCATCTAAGCATACACATCTCAGCTACACTCATTTTTTGAATATGGTGCCTCTTGGCAGCCCAACATTCCGTATCATATAGTAAAGCGAGCCTAATAGACGTCCTATAAAACTTTCCCTTCAACCGCAATGGCATTCTACGATCGCACAACACTCTAGTTGCACTTTTCCATTTCATCCACCCAACCTTTATCCTATGATTTACATCTCCATCAATTTCTCCATACTTTTGAATGATAGATCCCACATATTTGAAACAATCATCCACCGGTATTTCTTGCTCACCAAGCTTCATTACACTCCCATCACTACTTCGTTGCTTACTAAACCGACATTCCATATATTCTGTCTTACTCTTACTCAACTTAAAACCTCTTACTTCCAATGTCTGTCTCCATAATTCTAACTTAGCATTAACCCCACCTCTAGACTCATCAATCAAAACAATATCATCAGCAAACAACATATACTACGACACATTTTTTTAAATTGATCTCGTAAGCTCATCCATCACTATAGCAAATAGGAAAGGGCTTAAAGCAGATCCTTGATGTAACCTAACCGTTATAGGAAAATTGGTTGTCACCCCTCCACAAGTGCGGACATTGGTTACTACTTCTTCATACATATCTTTAATTATACTAATGTACTTGAGAGAAACACCTTTCTTCATCATTGTCCACCAGAGAACGTCCCTAGGTACTCTATCGTATGTCTTCTCCAAATTAATAAAAACCATATGCAAATATTTGTTCCTCTCTATATCTCTCAATAAGTTGTCTAAGAAGATGTATAGCTTCCATAGTTGATCTTCCAGGCATAAAACCAAATTGATTCTCCGATATCATGACAACCTTCCTCAACCTAGACTCAATCACCCTCTCCCAAAGTTTCATAGTATGACTCATGAGTTTTATACCACGATAGTTTGTGCAATCTTGCATATCCTTATTCTTATATAGAGGCACCAAAGTACTCTTCCTCCACTCATTAGGCATCTTTTTTGTCTGCCAAATCTTGTTAAAAAGATTTGTCAACCATTCTAAACCTTTTTCTCCCAAGCATTTCCAAGCCTCGATAGGCATACCATCTGGGTCAACTGCCCTTCTTGATTTCATTTTCTTCAAATCCTCTGCAATTTCTTTCTTTTGAATGTTGCACATGAAGTCACGATTCATCTCATGAAAAGGAATGGAGAAGTCTCCAAGATCCTGAGCATGACTTCCATTAAATAGCTTATCAAAATAATCTTTCAATCTCTCCTTAATCTCCTCATCTTTGACTAAAACCCTTTGCGTTACATCTTTGATACATCTAACCATACTCAGATCCCTCGATTTCCTATCTCTCATCTTTGCAAGTCTATAAATATCCTTCTCGCCCTCTTTAGTATCCAACTTATCATAAACCTTCTTATATACCTTATCCCTCACGTTTCGAACTACTTTTTTAGCTTCCTTCTTTGTTATCATATACTTCTCCAAATTCTCATTATCACGACTCTTAGTTAGATTTCTATAACATTCTCTTTTAACCTTAATAGCTAATTTGACATCCTCGTTTCACCATGATGTATCCTTACCTAGCGGTGCACCACCTTTAGACTCACCCAATACCTCCTTAGCCACCTTTCTCATGCCACCCGCTATCTTATTTCACATTGATTCTGAATCCTCCTCGAGACACCAATCAACTTCCTTAATTACCTGCTCTACAAACATTCCTTGTTTAGCTCCTTTCAGTGCCCACCACTTAATTCTAGGATCTATCCTATGTCTATCCTTTTTGTGGCATTGTCTAATTCTAAGATCTAAAATTAAGACTCTATGTTGTGTAGCTACACTTTCTTCCGGTATAACCTTACAATCGATGCAACAACCCCTATCTCTCTTTCTAAGTAGGAAAAAATCTATCTGACTTGTATTAACCCCATTTTTAAATGTTACTAGTTGAGACTCCCTCTTCCTAAACCAAGTGTTTGCTAAGATCATATCATAGGACAAACCAAAATCTAAAATCCTTTCTCCACTTTCGTTTCTTTCTCCTATACCATAGCCTCCATGGATACTCTCAAATCCATCTCTATTAATGCCTACATGCCCATTAAGGTCACCGCCGATGAAAAGCTTTTCTCCATAAGATATCTCTTGTACTACTCCATCTAAATCTTTCCAAAATTGACGCTTAATGGAATCATCTAAACCTACTTGAGGTGCTTTAACACTAATAATATTAATAATATCCATACCTGATACTAATTTAATAAGTAAAATCCTATCACCCTTCCTACGAACCTCAACTACATTATCTATAAACTCACGACTCATAACAATCCCTACTCCATTCCTATTCCTGTATACCAAATCTTATATCCCCAAGGTTCTATCACTTTTGCTTTCTCACCTACCCATTTGGTCTCTTGTACACATAAAATATCAATCTTTCTCCTACACATAACATCTACTAAGTCTACTAACTTACCAATTAAAGACCCTATGTTCCAAGTGTCTAACCATAATTTTATGGTCTTGGACTAACTTCTTTACCCCCACCCGTCCAACAAAGTGAGGGAACCCTTGCCTATTTGACACCACACTCGGGCGCCAGTGTGACGCATCGTTTCTGGGCGACGACCTAGCAACCCTTGCCCATTTATCACTGCCTCCGGGCCTATAGAGTACAACGCGTCGCTTAGTAGGGAACGCCCCAACGAAATTCTTATATTGGTTCATATTCATAGGGTATGACTAAGTTTTTATGCTGGTTGTCACTGGCCTACCGCAACCCTCCTCCTTTATCCGGGTTTGGGACTGGCAGTGTATAACTAAACAGTTATACACAGGCGAAGTTTAAAAAAAATCTCAATTTCTTTATAAAACAATTATCATGCTGGCAAGCTACATCAACTAATGTGGATAGCTCACATACATAACAAGTATAACCCTAACCCTAGTTGCTGAATTTGAGAAACTTCAATGAATGTCTTCTTTAGAATGTGTTAAGCATATGTCAAGTTATGCACTAGAGGGATTTGCCCTCATTGCCTCATCCCTTCCTCCTAGATTGAAAGATTCGGCTTTGATTGGAAAGCATGCATGTGATTTCTACCATTTTTACTCCGTACTTTCAGTAATGAAACTTTTTCCCTTGAGAATGGCACAGAATGTGGTACCAAATTCTTTTTTTTTTGGGTTGCAGCATGTGACCTACATCTTGGTATTGGAGTCAAAAGCATTACTAGGCATCATGTATACAAGCTAAGTCACTCAAATTGGAAAAAACTAGCTTAGCTTGCAGAAAGAAGGAAACCAAACAACCTAGTGGACTTAGGCCATTTAGATAACTGGATAAGGCCTCTGTGTGGTTCCTGTTGGATTCATTGGCCATAAATCCAGAACTTAGGCATTTTTCATCCTCATAGAGGGTGGAGTACATAATATCATGAATTATCCAAATGAATTGCCTGAGTCCAGTGTGATCATCACTAATAGACAAACAGAGCATTGTACAATATTTTGTCCATGTACTAAATCTTTTGGAAATAAAAGCATGTCCCAGTTTATAAGTATGTCCGTGTATTTATAAAATAAGTCGATACTGTTTAAGTATTTAGATCTCTAGGCATATATTGCATAATCCTGCCATTTCATTTTTCTCTTTTAATGTGAATGAGCCGATATTCATGAATTGCTATTTATACCTTTTTTTAGGCCAATAAGTGTTCTTTAAGCATTATTGTCATACTATTAGAAGTAGTTGGGCACTTAGGTTTTAATGTTTTGTAGATTTCCAAAGAGAGAACTGAAATTGAGAAGCGATGCATGAATAGTAACAAAAAATGAGCAGTTTACACATATGTGAATTGGGAAGTGGAAAGTGACTAAGAAGCATTATAGAAATGAGTTAAGAAGTTTTGTAGAATGCATAAATAAAATAATCATGGTTATTATCAAGGTTGTAAGTATCATATCGTTACCCATATCGGTCGAGCTCAAAATAAGATACGTATCGTATCGTAAAAATCATAATTTTTTAATTAAAAAAAATCATAAAAATTAGAAAAAACTAGCAAAATAAAAAACATAACACATGAAACAATGATGAGTTGCACAAAATACAACCATAGAATCACATATGAAGCATTTATATCTTTATGAGCTGCATAAGACATCATCAAACATCAACTATCTCACAAGAACAATGCAAAATATTAAATATCTTGCAATTAAGAACATGTCATAAGACTCATACTTTCATATTACATAAAAAAATTATAGCAATAGTTGCACTGGATTTTCAATCAGTTTTCACTCATTACTTGAGTACCCCATTGTCATGCCGGATCATATGATGCCATCTTTGTTGGAGTGTGAAGCCTAATTTCTACCTTAATATAAATCTCTAATTTTCACAAATCCAACTTTACGGCAAGTTGGCAGGTAGTTGTAGGGGATAGCGCTTCCGAGGCAAAAAAGAATTGGCGGGTAGCTTTGTAATTTTACTCATAATAAATTTTTTTAACCTTAACCCACTTCCTTAAGTGAAAAAATGGTGGAAATGCACTTTTACTTTAGTAAACCGCAAAAACACTCTCCATTATGCATGGACCGCCCCCCAAATCGCTCTCACGAGTCCTAGTGTGCTTGGATACATCTCTAATGGCTTCTACACAAATGAGGGAGTCGACCCTCACGAAGTCTTTAAAACCTAAAACTAAAAAATTACGATTCAACCCCTTTTTAAGTGCGTCGACCCTGTATCGTATGATACACTATATCGTATGATACAATACGATACATATGATATAAATACGATATGCACTCGTATCACGATACTAGTGCGTTTCGTACCGTATCCTACAATACGTACAACATTGGTTATTATAGTATACTTAATAACATGCATGCTCTTATAATGAGAAAAAGGTTTTAAACATTTGTGCTTTAAACAACCTTTGAGTTTAATAAAGATAAAAAAATTTGCATTTTTAAGAAATTATATAATATGCATTGCATTGTAAGATTTATTTTTCAATCTAAAATAAATCAACTATAGTATTGTTATCAAAGGAATTACAATTTACTAATTATGTAAATGCATTACCTTTTAATGAAAGGTCAATTCTTATGTTGAAAATTTGATGCCCATGATAAGGGAACCAAGATTTGAAAGCGCCTAACTTCTTGGCTTCTGAAGACACGTAGAAACTTATGGTAACCGTGGTCTATACTCAAATTGGTTAGGACAAACAAATTACTATACAAAAAAAATCATGAGATTGTGGTTTTCTTGAGACCACACATAACTTTCTCTGAGAAAGGAGAGTTTGATCCTTTACATCTTCATAGGAAAGTTAGTCAACTAAGCTCATTCCAATGTTATGGCCAATTTTGATATGTTTTATTTTCCGTTCTCTGTTGTATAAAAAGGGCTGAAGACACATCATGATTATTGTAACGTACATAAGATATATGCAAATAGACTGCAATTCCAAGGCTTTACAAGATTTACACAACCATCAATTTATTTATTTATTTTTTTTGAGAGGCAAGCTGGGGTTAGGCAGACCCCTACTCAATTTTATTTAAGTATAGAGATATTAGAAAATTTATGTACATCCCCTCAATGGGGACCAATCCAGGGGTTGATCCTACCAAGCTTTTTGCACTTTGTCTTTCTCTGCAAAGCCTCACTTGGCTGACCTTCTAGTGTCATATCTGTTATTGATCCCAGTTCGTTGTACACCATGTTTGTTTCCTGATCTCCTTCCTTCACTGCCTATGGTGGGCCTTCAATCTCATCGATAAAATTCGGGTCCTTGATCGGGCCCATGGAGGTGACATCAACGTTGTAATATCGCGTATTTTCACAGTTAGTCATTTTGTGATTTTTTTTAAAAATTTGGCTAAGTATAGAAGAAAAATCGATAGATTCTTGATTTTAGGCCGATGCTTTTGAGTCTGGGCTTGGCCCAGGTCTCATTATCAAGGCCTAAACGAGCTACTTAAAACGTGAGAAAGAGTTTTATTTTCAATCTTTAAATTCGAGCGAAATTTAAGCGAAATTCAGGTTATTTTCAGACGAATTTCAAAGGAGAAATTCAAGTTATATATCATCGGATGCATCTTTAAATTCTGAGCATAATGGTATTTTACTTTTTCGAATTCAGGCTACGGTTGGCCCAAAAATCGTTTTTTTTTCCGAAAAAAGAGCAGTTTGTCGGTTCGGATCTGAATTTGGATTGGACCGGATCTAATCGATTTGATCCAAATTAATATAGATCTGGACTCTATCCAAGACCCATATTAATCTGTTATTGATCCAGCTCAAGACCCATTTGGATTTTTGGAGATGAATTTGGATCTTGGATCTTGGATCTTGGATCCATATCCACGCCCAATAGTTTTTCAACTTTAAATTCATTAGATAGCTTTAAATTGGAGTTATTTAGTGTTAAGAAGTCTTCTATGTTATTAAAATAACCTTTGGAAATTTATAGATACTTATTAATTAATTAACAATAATTAATTAATTAACAGTAATTGATTAATTTCAATTTTGAAATTTTATTTAAGTCTTGGTTTAGGACTCTAAGTAGAGTCCTTAAACCCATGATGAACCAGTTAAGAAATATCCTAGTTCAATAAAATAACTTTTGGAAGCTTCTAAGTGTTAATTAATTAATATTAATTAATTAATTGTATTTAATTCCAAAATTTTAAGTTAGCTTTGGTTTAGGACTCTTAAAAGAGTCCTTAAACACACCTAGAAGAATTTAAGAAGGTTTTAAAAAGTCTATTAAAATAAAACATTGAAAAGTCAACTTTAGAATGTCAATTTTTTTGAAACTCTCAAGAGAGAAGAGAGCCCATATTGGGCTGTACTCTCTTCTCCAGCCCATCTAGAAGGGGTTGGAGAAGAGGGGGGGGGGTCACCCCCTCTTCCCCCCTCTTGGCCTATTTATAGATAAAAAAAAGAGAAAGAGAGGAAAAGAGAGGTAGAGGAGGAAGAATGAGGCTTCTTCTCCACCAATCTGGCTTTTTTCATCATTATTTTCTTGTTTCTTTTTTATCTACGATCAAGGTACGGGTTTCCTCTCGTGATTCAAGTGAGAAATTGAATATAGATGGGGTTTTCCTGCAATATTTTGGTGGAAATCCATGGAAAAAGAGTAAATCTAGATGTTTACTCTAAAATACATGGATGAGGATTTATGGATCCTCTTTTATGGATGTATTTTTGATTTTATATATCTTGCCAAAAATAAATATGTGTGTGTGTATATATATATATTTATATTCTTATGGTCATGTTAGAACAAAAATTTGGTTTTGACTATTGATCCGGTTAGAATAGCATGTCTTGTGCAATTTTCAGGTTAAACTCACAACAACAACAACGCCTTCATCCCAAACAATTGGGGTCGGCGATATGAACCAAAAAGAAAATCATTCTGGGTCTTCCACATGAATCCTTTTCTTCCAATCATTTCTATCCAATGCCATGTCCTCGGTGAGGTTCAAAGCATTCATATCCTTTCCTATCATCTCCATCCAAGTCTTCCTAGGCCTACCCCGACCTCTTTTAACTAATATATTTTTCCATTTCTTCATCCTTCTAAATGGAGCATCATTAGACCTTCGCCGAATATGTCCAAACCACCGTAAACGATTCTCTCTCATCTTATTTTCAATGGGTGCAACGCCTTCCTTCTTACGTATCTCCTCGTTTCGAATCTTATCTTTTATTGTATTTCCACACATCCATCTAAGCATACACATCTTAGCTACACTCATTTTTTGAATAGGCTGCCTCTTGGCAGCCCAACATTCCGTATCATATAGTAAAGCGAGCCTAATAGTCGTCCTATAAAACTTTCCCTTCAACCGCAATGGCATTCTACGATCGCACAACACTCCAGTTGCACTTTTCCATTTCATCCACCCAACCTTTATCCTATGATTTACATTTCCATCAATTTCTCCATACTTTTGAATGATAGATCCCACATATTTGAAACAATCATCCACCGGTATTTCTTGCTCACCAAGCTTCATTACACTCCCATCACTACTTCGTTGCTTACTAAACCGACATTCCATATATTTTGTCTTACTCTTACTCAACTTAAAACCTCTTACTTTCAATGTTTGTCTCCATAATTCTAACTTAGCATTAACCCCAGCTCTAGACTCATCAATCAAAACAATATCATCAGCAAACAACATACACCACGACACATTTTCTTGAATTGATCTCGTAAGCTCATCCATCACTATAGCAAATAGGAAAGGGCTTAAAGCAGATCCTTGATGTAACCCAACTGTTATAGGAAAATTGGTTGTCACCCCTCCACAAGTGTGGACATTGGTTACTACTCCTTCATATATATCTATAATTATACTAATGTACTTGAGAGAAACACCTTTCTTTATCATTGTCCATTAGAGAACGTCCCTAGGTACTCTATCGTAAGTCTTCTCCAAATCAATAAAAACCATATGCAAATCTTTGTTCCTCTCTCTATTTCTCTCGATAAGTTGTCTAAAAAGATGTATAGCTTCCATAGTTGATCTTTTAGGCATAAAACCAAATTGATTCTCCGATATCATGACAACCTTCCTCAACCTAGACTCAATCACTCTCTCCCAAAGTTTCATAGTATGACTCATGAGTTTTATACCACGATAGTTTGTGCAATCTTGTATATCACCCTTATTCTTATATAGATGCACTAAAGTACTCTTCCTCCACTCATTAGGCATCTTATTTGTCCGCTAAATCTTGTTAAAAAGATTTGTCAACCATTCTAAACCTTTTTCTCCCAAGCATTTCCAAGCCTCGATAGGTATACCATCTGGGCCAACTGCCCTTCTTGATTTCATTTTCTTCAAAGCCTCTGCAATTTTTTCTTTTGAATCTTGCGCATGAAGTCACGATTCATCTCATGAAAAGGAATAAAAAAGTCTCCAAGATCCTGAGCATGACTTTCATTAAATAGCTTATCAAAATAATCTTTCCATCTCTCCTTAATCTCCTCATCTTTGACTAAAACCCTTTGCGTTTCATCTTTGATACATCTAACTATACCCAGATCCCTCGATTTCCTATCTCTCATCTTTGCAAGCCTATAAATATCCTTCTCGCCCTCTTTGGTATCCAACTTGTCATAAACCTCCTTATATACCTTATCCCTCGCGTTTCGAACTACTTTTTTAGCTTCGTTCTTTGCTATCATATACTTATCCAAATTCTCATTATCACGACTTTTACTTAGATTTCTATAACACTCTCTTTTAACCTTAATAGCTAATTTGACATCATCGTTCCACCACGATGTATCCTTACCTAGCGGTGCACCACCTTTAGACTCACCCAATACCTCCTTAGCCACCTTTCTCATGCCACCCGCTATCTTATTCCACATAGATTCTGAATCCTCCTCGAGACACGAATCAACTTCCTTAACTACCCGCTCTACAAATATTCCTTGTTTAGCTCCTTTCAGTGCCCACCACTTAATTCTAAGATCTATCCTATGTCTATCCCTTTTATGACATTGTCTAATTCTAAGATCTAAAATTAAGACTCTATATTTTGTTGCTACACTTTCTCCCGGTATAACCTTACAATCGATGCAACAACCCCTATCTCTCTTTCTAAGTAGGAAAAAATCTATCTGACTTGTATTAACCCCATTTTTAAATGTTACTAGTTGAGACTCCCTCTTCCTAAACCAAGTGTTTGCTAAGATCATATCATAGGACAAACCAAAATCTAAAATCCTTTCTCCACTTTCGTTTCTTTCTCCTATACCATAGCCTCCATGGATACTCTCAAATCCATCTCTATTAATGCCTACATGCCCATTAAGGTCACCGCCGATGAAAAGCTTTTATCCATAAGATATCCCTTGTACTACTCCATCTAAATCTTCCCAAAATTGACGCTTAATAGAATCATCTAAACCTACTTGAGGTGCTTTAACACTAATAATATTAATAATATCCGTACCTAATACTAATTTAATAAGTAAAATCCTATCACCCTTCCTACGGACCTCAACTACATTATCTATAAACTCATGACTCATAACAATCCCTACTCCATTCCTATTCCTATTCCTATTTATTCCTGTATACCAAATCTTATATCCCCAAGGTTCTATCACTTTTGCTTTCTCACCTACCCATTTGGTCTCTTGTAGACATAAAATATCAATCTTTCTCCTACACATAACATCTACTAACTCTACCAACTTACTAGTTAAAGACCCTATGTTTCAAGTGGCTAGCCTAATTTTATGGTCTTGGACTAACTTCTTTACCCCCACTCGTCCAACAAAGTGAGGAAACCCTTGCCTATTTGACACCACACCCGGGCGCCGGTGTGACGCGTCGCTTCCGGGCGACGACCTAGCAACCCTTGCCCATTTATCACTGCCTTCGGGCCTATAGAGTACAACGCGTCGCTCAGTAGGGAATGCCCTAACGAAATTCTCATATTGGTTCATATTCATAGGGTATGACTAAGTTTTTATGCTGCCTGTCACAGGCCTACCGCAACCCTCCTTCTTTATCCGGGCTTGGGACCGACAGTGTATAACTAAACAGTTATACACAGACGGAGTTTGCAAATTAATAGAATGACTATTAATAAAAAGATAAAGAAAGAGAACAGTGTAATATACGTTTTGAGATATCTCATCGTTAGAATGAGACTTTTAGAGTTGCGGTTTTGGGAAACCGTGAAGATACTAAAATTTCGTATGCGCTGTTGTTATTTCTGAACTCGATATTGAGTTTTTTCTCCTTGTCACGGTTTTAGGAAGAATATGCCACTTTACCCGGGTGTGATGTATATACACAACTGTTGTTTTGGTATACCAAAAAAGTGACACTTGTGGATGTGGAGGTCTTTGGTATCCCGACATTAGATGTTGATGTCTAATGTTCCGAAGACTGTTTTGGTCGAGGGTTAAGTTTGAAACTCAGTAATAAAATACAACTTGTGTGCTAAGTTACCATGTGAACCCTACTTGACCTTAGAAAATTTTACTTGTTTGGAGCATCCGCGGGCAACGGTAATAAAAAGAGAAACTTAAGTTGTGTGCGTCTAATAGGAATATGCATATAAAAAGAAAACTTTGATAAAAGATAATAATTTATTCATGCATATACATAGAAATCATGTATATTCTTGTTATGCATTAGATCATTTATATTTACTTGTTCTCTTACTCGTGTTATATAGGTATTTGCGTGATATGTGCTTTCTATTGCATAATTAAATGTCCTTATTGCATAAATGATGTTCCCTATTGATAATAATTGTTTCCTCTTACTTTGTAATTGTTTTCCGTTGCTTAAATGATTTTTGAACTATGAAATTGTTAATATAGTATTCTTGTAAAATATTGCATTAATCTTATTTATATTTTTTTACTTATTTGTTTTATTAGATGGATTCGTACACATAATTCTTTGGATTCTGACACCCCTATTTTTGTATTTTTTTTTGAGCCTTAAGAGTCCAATGAGGCGACTTGCTTTTGAGAAGAGCTACGGGGGGACTACGACTTTATGCACTTTAATAAATAAAGTTTGGTTTGGTTTGAAAGATGGGTATAAGATCCCTTGTTGTTGTGGATGTATTGTAACTGTAAAGGCCCCGGGTTTCTGAAAATATTTTTGCACTTGAAAAAAAAACTTTTGTCACTTTTTCACGGGTATGAGTTGAGGTCGTTACAGGCATGGTTAAGGGTTGCCTTTCATTTGTAAGGCTTGTATGGGCCCACACAGTGCCATAGTGCTCCTTGTCCATAACCATTTATACTGAGACTTAGACTTGGTTTTGCTATTAGTGGTGAGATTCGACTGACCACAAACTGGATCCAGATTTGGGACGGTAGACTGAGACTCGATGTGGGGATCCACTCCAGCATGGTAAGTGAAGCTAGGAGGGGTCTATGGTTCAGTCCTAACCAGAGTGGACTGGTTAGGGTTGTAACTGAAATTGGCTTGGTTTGACAAACTTGGGGGGCCTTCGGTTCCATCTGAACTAAGAGTTCCTCTTCAGTTTGCCATGTCACATGAGTGGGGGTATTATGGTTATTTGTACTTACCTATACCTCCTCCTCCTCCATCATTATGTATCCAGTTGTTGCTCCAAAGATAACATGTGGTTGGGGATGTATAGAAACATTGGGAAGTGGGATGTTGTTCCCGCCCTTTTTCAACCGAGTCCGGACTCTTGATTGCATGACACGCCTGGTGTCCTATTTCACCGTGTCACCCTCAAAAGTTCTGATTGTTTTTCGGTGACTTCTTGTTGCACTCCTCTTGTGCATCAATTTGAGGAAGGTGCAGCAGGGAAGTGTGTCTACCTTGATCCTCTTCCTGTGAGGCATTGTTGTGAGACGATGATGCTGCACCTGATTTTGAACTCATCCTTGTCTTCTTCCTTACAAGAAATACAGTTTCTTTGGGGCTTTTCGATGGCTACGTCTCACCAAATTTGCTGTTGTCTGTCTCCTGTTGTCTAAGAGGTTCAAAATTGTTTCCCTGTGGTGGGTTCCCTTCTCCCATTGCTCTTCGACATTTGCGTCTTGATACTTTTACGTGGGTCCATTCATTAGCCCTTTCTTCTATCCCCTCTGAAGTTGTCGATTTTTCATTACAGGTCTCAGTTGCATGTGCAATTGAGCTACAAATCGAGCACTATTTTATGTTGCTTTCGTAAGTAATGCTCTGGGTAAAGGTTCAACCAGTTTCAATGCATGTACATATATTAAGTGATAGAAAAAGGGCAAATTGTTATATAGCACATGAAATTACCACACCAGCAAAGATTAACCAACTTTGCTGCAATTGGTAGGAAGTATAAAATCTACATGAATCCCCAGCCATAAACCTTGTGTTAGATGATACCATAGTTATCGGAAGCTTCTTGCTACATGGGAAGCTCACTTCCCCGGAAGTGCTCTTCAGAAGTGGAAAACACCTCGCTTCCCCAAAACAAAGGGAAACCATGGAAAACCTGTTTCCTTTTAGTGGGAAGGTTGCTTCCTCCCTCGCTTCTCAAGATTTCCCCTCGCTTCCTTAGTTTTTCCCTCTCACTTCTTGTTGCTTCTCCCTCTTCTCCTTCACTTCCTATAATTTTTATGTTAAAAAACAGTATTTTTTATAACAAGCTTGCATATTAATTCTATATATCATTTCCTACTCGTTTTCATGTCATCTCTTATTCGCTTTTGCTCCCGCTTCATGGTGCTTTTTGTGTGTTTCCTTTTTCGTTTCTCATGTGCTTTCATAATTTCTAAAACTGTATCTCACTTCCCACTTCGTACTATTTAACACTTGCTTCCTTGCTTCCGCTTCATGCATCACTTATCATATCCTTTTTGTGTCCTGGTGACTATGGATAATACATGTACACCAAATCCAAAAAAAAAGAATAATAGGGAATAAGTCTATACTCTAATATCAGTTAATGAATGTAAGAAAGATAAAAATATGAAAATGACCCTAACCCCATACATAGGTTAAAGAAGTCACAAATGTCATTCTTGGCAATGGAACATCTCAGGAGATTTGAAGTTTTTTTGTTTTTCTCAAAAAAATCTCAAACAAAATATCCATCTATTAAAACTATTACAAATAAAAATACAAAAAAAATTGAGAAGAATTTTTAATCAATTAGAGAAATAGAGAACAGGGCATGAATTGTAAGATATTTTTTTATACAAGGTAAGATTTCAGCTTATTACTAGGGCTGGTAAACGAACTGAACAGCCCCTGTTTGGTTCGTTTGGCTTGTTTACCAGCCCTACTTATTTCACATACTTTGGATGGGCTCCTAATCAAGTCACCATTCAAGTCTTTTATAAAATAGTCCCATATCAACCAGGACGACGAAAGTCAGCCCCTCTTCTATTTAAGAGGTCTTCTGTGCCTCGAGTATTCCAATGTGTGATTACGTGGAGTTGCCCACGTGAAGATCTTTTGAATGGTTTTTAAAAAGCATTTAATAGTGTATGAGTTGGCAGTAGGCTAATTTACAGTTATGCCCTTCCTGACAGTAAGCATTTTTTTTCTTTGCTTATCTTAGAAGTTGTGATAATACTGCAATAATATCACTGTTTTTTTAACATCATAAGCCAGATTTTGAAAATATCACGATAATATCGTAACTGTCATGATTTTTGAATGCAACACAATAATATTGCATGAATTTTAAAATCTCTGCGATATTTGTGGTTATGCTTAAAAGTGTAGGTCTTGGTATCCACATACCATAGTTGATAGAAGATAGGGAAAACTAGGAGAAAAGCAGTCTGTCATTAGGCTTCAATGTTTCTCTTGCTTGAGAGGCTTCACCTAATAAATCCCATTTATACAATGGTCTTACATAGGTTGATTATAAACAGATTTGACTAGCTTTTTACGTTAATTGGATGTTAAAAATGCCTTCTTGCATGTGGATCTAAAAAAATTACATAGGAGAACCAATTAGTATTTATCCAGCGAATCCAAAAAAATGCATATGCAAGCTTAACCAGTCTACATATGGGGCTAAATAAGCCTCAGAAACATGGTTTTATAGTTTCTTTAATGCAATCAAAGGACATGGTTTCAAGAAGGTGCAAGATGATAATTCCTTCTTTCTATATCACTGGAGTCGAGATATTGTGATCATTATTCACTTTGTTGATGATAGTATCATAACAGGAACTTCAAATGTATTTCCTAAAGAAATAAATATTAACTTCCATAAAAAATTTAGATGAAAGTTTTGCTAAAGTTAAAGGTACTTCTGGGGCATACAGAGGCAAAACAAAAGACCAAATCAAAATGTCACCAGAAACATATACTTATATAGTATGTTGTGAAAATAAAATATACATATATGTCACTGGGATTCGTCTAGCAGGGTGCCGCACCCGCGTCGATGCGACGCGGGTGCGGCACCGGGTGTGGTCAACCCGACCCTGGGTGCGGTCAACGCACCCAGGGTCATTTTGGTCCAATTTTCGGACTTAAAAAAAATTGCCAAGAAAATGTTTTTTGCCCTATATGTCTCAGGGATTCTCCAACTAGGTGCCGCACCCGCACCCGATGCGGTCAACCTGACCCTGGGTGCAGTCAACACACCCAGGGTCATTTATGTCCAACTTTTGGACTTTATATATATATATATATATAATTTTTTATATTTTAGCCGCACCCCCGCACCCAGGTTTTTTGAAAGTGCCGTACCTGCACCCGCACCCACATGGGGTGGCTGTTGTTCTGGTAGGGGTCCGCCTAACCCCAGCTTGCCTTTCAATATATATATATATATATATATATATATATATATATATATATATATATATATAATTTGCAAGCTGTTAGATACACCAGCAATAATGAATAAAAAGTTGTCAAGTCATGACTTTATCACAAACCAGAGAACTTGATAAGCATGACTGGTGTTGATCATAACAAGGCCAAATATTGCAGATGCTGTGAATCAAATTTGGTGCATTCTCCCACTATTGCTCAGTTTGAGGTGCTAAAAGCATAATTAGGTATGTTAAAGGAACTCTTAATCATGGCTTGATTTATCATAAGAATGATCCTATGAGTATATAAATTCGATACAAAATTGGGTTCTCTCATGTGGACTATGATGGAGACCAAGATTAAAGGAAGCCAGTTTTGGGCTTCTGTGTGTATCTGGGTAAAAATTTATTTTCTTAAAAGGGCAAGAAGCAGAAAATATAGCTAGGTTAAGCACAAAACAGAGTATAGAACTCTTGCAAGCGTGGACTGCATGGTGGTGAGATACTTTGGATCAGAAGACTCATAAATGTGTTGAAGCTAAGAATAAACATTAGTCATTTATTGTGATAATAAAAGTGACATAGCTATTACTTCTAATTCAATGATATATGATCACTCAAATTACTTTTAGACTTTTAGTTTGATTTTCACTTTGTTAGAGAAAAGGTTTAATAGGAGGAGGCCCATACCAAGTCCATTGTCTTTGAGAATCAAATACAACTATATCATAAAAGGGTTATCAAGAATGAGATAAAATGTGCTTAAAAAGAAGTTATACATGTTTAAACGTGATGCAAAACTTGACGGAGATTGTTAACTTGAAATCATGGCATTTATTTACCAAAATAGGCCATTTCCAATATTCAAATTAGAATATCATTGACTGTATATTGTTATTATTAGGGATACAACAACTTATTGATTTTGTAATGTATGACCATTGTATAAATTATTGTGACAGAGATTGTAACAATTCAATTAAACGTTTCTCCTAATCTCGTGCTGTTAATTGTAGTCTTTTGCCGCAATACGTGCTTTAAATCTTTTTACACATCCATCTGATTTATACTTCATGTTGTATACCCCTTGCAACCAACATTTTTTATCAATTGGCCATTTCACAATACTTCAAGTGTTTCTATAGTGCATGGTTTTGATTTCTTCTTCCGTGGCCTTAATCCATTTCTGACTTTTAGTTGCTTCAAAATAAGTTCCTAGTATTAGAATATAGATCGGATATGGATCCAGTTCTCGATCCATATCCATATAGAACATATGCACGTGTATGTTACCATTATAATGTATTTTACATTACTAACCAGGGGCAATCTTGCCATTGTAAAAAGGTGATTGTAAACCTATTTTATTTTAATGATGTTTAGTGCAGCACACAGAAAATCAGAGTGGCTGCCGATTACAAAGGAAAATCCCTCCTCCTCTCTCCTCTCTTCTCCCCTCCTTCTTGGTATTCACGATAAAACAGCCAACACAAGCAGTTTTGACATGGTATCAGAGCACCGATCAATCTGGGCGTAAAAGTGTCTTCGTCAGGGATCGTGAAAGAGTCTGCCCCATTGGTGACGATCTGCTAAGCCTTCTGCCGAGTCTTTCTCCTCATTGGGAACGTGAAAGGGGCCTATTTCAGTCGGGCCTATTTCTTCATCAGGGATCGTGAAGGGGCCTGCTCCACGACCTACCGTACCTGCTATTTCTCCTCTTCAGACAGCCGAGTTCGCAGACGAGCCGACCTTCAGTCAAGTTTACAAACAGGTCACGTCTGTTTTTATCTCTCTCTCTACTTCAGCCGAGCCCTTTGTTCTTCAACATCAGCCGAGTTTCTTCTTCTTCTACTGCTGAAATACTCCATTTCTGTCAACGTCATCTGCTGTTTCTTCTATTTTTCTTTTTTTTGCTGAGATTTATTTACTGCTGAAATACTTCGTTTCTGTCAACGTCATCTGCTGCTTCTTCTTCTTCTACTGCTGAAATACTCCATTTCTGTCAACGTCATCTGCTGTTTCTTCTATTTTTCTTTTGCTGAGATTTATTTTCAGTTTCATTCACATATCACGCCAACGTTTTTTTTCTCCCACGCTGTCGTTAATTTCTGTTTTCCCTTTCTGACAGTTCTGGACATCACGATACTGTTGGTTCAACGTCATCTTCTGTTTCTTCTATTCTCTTTCGCTGAGATTTATTTCCAGTTTCATTCCCATATCACGCCAACATTACTGTTGGTCTGAAAACTGTTTTGTCAGACTACTTTATTCTCTTCTACTTAATCTTGCATTACTCTGTCGTTTTCTTTTCTTGTTACTTCAGCCACAAGTGTTTTCATTTCAGTTTCAGTTACTAATACTTCAGGCAAGCAATGTCTTCCCATTGTGAACCAGCTACCAATGGATACTTCAGGCTATTCGAGTCTTTCTTCCAACTTCCTTGGATAACTAGTTTCAGAGAAATTAACTACCAACAACTACTTGACTTGGAAAAGGCAAATTGCACCTTTTATTCGTAGTCAAGACCTTTCAGGCCACTTGGATGGATCTACTCCAATACCTCCAGAATTTATCATAACTAAAACCAAAGAAGATGGAGGATTGCCGAGTACTATCCGCAATCCTGCATTCGTTTCTTGGATGAAGCGTGATCAGGCTCTTGTTGCATACATCACTTCCACACTATCTCAAGAGATATTGATTTCCATTCCTGATGATTGCACATCCAAAGTTTTGTCGGAAGTTTTAGCTCAGACATATTCTCAGATATCAGAGGCTAAAGTACTGTTTCTCAAACGCGAATTTCAGATGTTAAGAAAGGGGGCAATGAGCATTATTGAATTCCTAAATCAAGTTAAAAGCATTACGGACCAATTAGCCATGGTTGGGTATCCAGTATCAGATAAAGAAAAGGTGCAACAAACATTGAATGCCTTGGGATGAGAATATCATGTCCTTGTGACCTCCTTATTATGCTTACCTACATTACTCAGTTTTGAGGAATTACGTGCCAAACTCCTTCAATATGAAATGACTCTGAAGAGCATGTCTGATGCTCCAGTTGGACAATCATCTACACATGAGGTTCTTGCCACAAGAATGATAGTTGATCGAGCACGAGGAGGACGTGGAAGAGGCAGGGGAACTGCCATCCAGGGTGGACGTGGATTACTACCTACACCAAATTCCACAGCCGGTTTTTCAAGGAATGTTCCCACATGCTATCAGTGTAATAAACGAGGCCACATCAAAGCAACTGTTGGTTCAACCCGCAGAATCGAAACAGAGCGCAAAATAATAGAAATATTGCTACACCAGGAACTGCATGTACTTTTCGGGTCAGTGATGATGCTAAGGATCTTCTCTTATCTGCGATGGCCAACTTGAACTTGAAACAGAATGATGATGGAATATGGTATGTTGACTCCGGGGCAGCGACTCATGTCACTGGCAATGCAGGTAAATTCTCTACTTTGGTTCCCTATTCTGGAAAATCTAATATTATAACTGGAGATGGGACTCACCACCCTATTTCAAACATAGGCGATGTCCTTATTCCTTTGTCTGAGTCATTTATTTCTTTATCTGATGTTGTTCATGCACCAAATATAAAGAAAAACATTGTCTCTGTATCTAAACTTGTTGACTCTACCAATTCATCTGTGGAATTTACTCCTACTTCTGTCTTTGTCAAGGACCTTCAAACGAAGGAGATGTTCGCTAAAGGAGAGCTACGTGGAAACATGTATGTCTTCAGTGAAGATCCAGCCTCCAGTGTCTTGAAGCCCAAGCCTGATCACCTCTCTGAAAACGTCCTAAGTTTATCCAAATGTAATAAGCCAGATCTCTGGCATTCTCGTCTTGGTCATTGTAGTCAAGTCTTTATTGAAAAGTTAGTGTCCAATGGTTTTCTTTCAGAGTCTGTTTCACTTTCATTAAAGAATAAAATGTGTTCCAGTTGTCAAGTTTGCAAGAGTCATGTACTTCCCTTTCATCAAATAAATAAAAGATCTTCTATCCCTTTTGAGATAATATGCTCTGATGTTTGGGGTCCAGCTCCCAATCCTTCTTCTTCGGGAAGTAAATACTATGTATCTTTTATTGACAGTTTCTCTCGTTTTACCTGGATATTCTTTATGAAACACAAATCAGAGGTTTTTCTTATTTTTCGTCACTTTCATGCCTATGTTAAAAATCAATTCTCCCAAAATATTCAAATTCTCCAGTGTGATGGAGGTGGTGAGTATTCCTCCAAAGAATTTTTAGATTTCCTCCAAGATAATGAGATACATCGTAGAGTTTTTTGCCCGTATACTCCACAACAAAATAGAATTGCTGAACGTAAACACAAACATATTGCAGAAAGTGCAATGAGTATGATGCATGGTTGTAATTTGCCTATCAACCTTTGGACAGAAGCTTTTCACACTGCCACTCATGTGATAAATCGTCTTTCTATGCCTATCCTTAAAAATCAGTCTCCCTATTATGTTCTCTTTGGAATACAGCCTAATTATGATGAGTTACGAGTTTTTGGATGCACATGTTATGTACATGTTGACAAATCCATGAGAAACAAATTTCAAGACAAAGCCTCTGTATGCCAGTTTGTAGGTTATGCAGATGAACACAAGGGGTACAAGTGTTATGACCACATCAATAAGAAGATCAGAATTTTCAGAAATGTTGTCTTTGATGAAAGTAGCTTTCCAGAAAATAAAGCCAACTATGATCGTGAACATGGTGTTATGACTGATAATTGGTATAATCCATGGCTCAGTGCTGAACTTATTTCACATGCGGCTGAATGTACCACTTTGGCTCCTGAAAACATACATGATGAGACGGTTTTAGATAAGGTGTCGGAAACAGAATGTCAGAGATACAAAGGGAACGTCTACACCAGAAGACCCAGAGTGGAAACAGATGCACCTGTTGGAGAACACATGACATTCCCCAATAACATAGAGGCACCAAGAAGATCAAGCAGGATAAGACATCTAATTGAAAAATGGGTAAGTTACGATAACTTCTCTATGGATTTTCAAATTTTCCTATCCAAGGTTGAAAAACATGAAGAACCACTTGGGTTTTGTCAAGCTGCTCAACCTAACAAATGGATTGAGGCGATGAATGAGGAAATAGAGGCACTTCATGAGTGTCGAACATGGGAGATAGTTGGTCATCCCTTAGATAAAAATGTTGTTGGCTCAAAATGGGTGTATAAGATTAAATATAAACCAGATGGGAGCATTGAACGATACAAGGCACGTCTTGTTGCCAAAGGTTTCACCCAAGAATATGGTGAAGACTATGATGAGACCTTCAGCCCAGTACTGAAAATGGGAACCATTCGTATTATCCTTGGCTTGGCTATTGAACATGGGTGGAGCCTTAGTCAACTTGACGTCAAAAATGCGTTTCTTCATGGGGACTTAAAAGAAGAGGTCTATATGGAGCAACCTCAAGGTTATGTAGAGGGAGACCCAAAACATATGTATGTAAATTAACCAGAGCATTGTATGGTTTAAAAGAAGCCTCCAGGTCATAGTTTGAAAGCTTCTCCTCAGAGATTCAGAACCACGGTTTTATTCGTTCCCAACTTGACCATTCTTTATTCATATACAGGGATGGAACCACTGTAGTTTTCTTGCTTATATATGTTGATGATATAGTGGTCACTGACCATGCTCCAGAGCATATTCAACAAATTAAAGTTTTGCTGAGTATGCGATTCAAGATGAAAGATCTTGGAAAGCTATGATATTTTCTTGGTGTAGAGGTGGACAGACAGGATGGAGAAATGTCATTAACTCAACACAAATACACTCTTGATCTTTTGGCCAAAGCAGGAATGACAGATTGCAAACCTGTGCCTACACCCAGTGTTGTCAATCAAAAACTCAACATTTGTGATGGCGAGTTGTATCCTGATGCAAACAAGTATCGCAGTTTAGTGGGCATGTTACAGTACCTTACTTTTACTAGACCAGATATTGTATATTCTGTAAATCAAGTATCTCAGTTTATGCATGAACCAAAGACTGGTTATATGGATGCCGTCAAACGTATTCTCCGATATCTAAAAGGCACGATGGGTGATGGACTCAAATATGCTCAATCTTCGTGGGCAACACCGAAACATGATATATTGGCCTATACAAATGCAGACTGGGCAGGAGACCCAGATGAAAGGAGGTCGGTTTCAGGATACTGTGTTTTCATTGGAAGCAATCTTATCTCATGGAGTAGCAGAAAACATAAAGTTGTGGCAAGGTCTAGCACGAAGGCAGAATATAGATCTATGACAGCTACCACAGCAGAAGTAACCTGGGTTAGGCATCTCCTTACAAAAATGAGAGAGAGTATCTCAAGTTCAATCCTCATGTGTGATAATAGAAGTGCTGTACAAATTGCGTTCAATCTTGTTCATCACGGTCGGACCAAACATATTGAGATTGACCAACATTTCATCAGACAAAAGATAACAGACAAAGAGATTGAACCGGTCTATGTGCCTTCAGAAGACCAAGTTGCTGATATGTTCACAAAAGGTCTCACAAGTAACCACTTTTGGTATCTGAAGAACAAGTTGCACATGGTTCAATCCCATGCACAACTTGAGGGAGGGTATTAGAATATAGATCGGATATGGATCCAGTTCTGGATCCATATCCATATAGGACATATGCACGTGTATGTTACCATTATAATGTATTTTACATTACTAACCAGGGGCAATCTTGCCATTGTAAAAAGGTGATTGTAAATCTATTTTATTCTAATGATGTTTAGTGCAGCACACAGAAAATCAGAGTGGCTGCCGATTACAAAGGAAAATCCCTCCTCCTCTCTCCTCTCTTCTCCCCTCCTCCTTCTCGGTATTCACGATAAAACAGCCAACGCAAGCAGTTTTGACACGTAGCTCCTTTATTTTGAAGGCTTTACTAAATAACACTTGAAATTCTGATGTAAATTCGTATGACACTAGTCTTTCTGTGGGATATCATATCCTTGAGGACCATCTAAATCCATTGGCTGGTTCTTCATTTTTAAGTAGTTTCCATTTGCCCTACAGCTAGTGTGTTGTTAATTTCATGTAACTAGTTCAAAGTACAAGCATAATGAAGGTTCTTTGATATTCAATAACATCTTGGTCATGATTAGCTCATTCATTTTGATCATCTTGCACTTCATCTTGCATCTTTTGTGAAGAATGTAATTGCTGGTATCCTCCATCATCTTATTCACTATCCAGGTGTTTATAAATTCTTCACCAGGATTGCTTAGTTTTTGTATCATTGTCTTAGCTTGCTGGTTTAAACTTGAGCTGTTTATAAAGAGATGTTCATAATCATCATATATGCCTTTTCAATTTCACTTGCATTGCCACTTTTCAGAAATATGTAATGTTTTGATTCGTCAAATCTGACATGCCTCACATAAGTATCCTTTATTTCCCTGTTGAACAGCATCAATATCCTTTAATAGAATAGCCAACCGAAACACACATTTTCTTCAGAGTCTAGCTTCTTTCTTTGCAGTCCATCAAGCATAAATATAACAAATACAACCAAATTCTTCAAATAAAAACAATTTTGTTGTGATTTCAAGAGCATCTTGAAGGGCAAAAGATAAGGGGATTTGCATTTCAAGGAATATTCTATCTGAGGTTGTTTGACATATCCTTTTAGGAATCTCCCATGCATGATGGAGCATTCAAAATCTTGGTTTGTCAAAGGTGCTCTACATGATATAGAAGTGGCATATTTGGGAAATCTTATCACTACTACTTGGTGGGAGGAGGTTGCAAAAACTATTTCTACGAAGTCTGTACCAACAGTTCCCAAACTGAGACTTATTGACAACTGGCTATGACTAATCACTCCACGCTTATGCTTTGCCATGCCAACACGTGAAGTCCTTGCATGGGGAAACCTTTTCATTTGTTCTTAGCCAATGCCTCTCCCTAATAAAGCTCATGCTCTATGTTTGACCTGATTGACACACTCAGCCTCATGAATCCCTTCTGCAGTTCAATATCCTCAAGTTATTTCAGTCCTCATACTGGAAAACATTTTTGTTTGCTCTTAGCCAAATATCTCCCGCTTAGCCTCATGATACCCTTTTTACACATCATCATCCTCAAGTGATTCTACTTGGCACTTATGCCTAGGCTGTCAATGGGTCAGGCTTGTGTCAGGTACCTGTCTGACCTGAACCCAAACACTAGGGTATGGACATAAAAATGATGAATCTAATATTATTTGGGCTGACCTGAATAATATATGGGTTAAGTTTGAGTTATGATTTTTGATAAATATCTGGCCTTTCCTAGGCATTTTTAATGCACTTTTTTTAAGTAAAAGTGCATATCTTAGACACTCTTTATATTATGTGGGTCGAATTTGGGATTCTATTTTCTTCACCCTACATAACCCAAACCTGACTACCTGTAATTTGTGTGTGTTGGGGTGCATTGTTATGGGTCAGATGCCTGGTCTATTAACAGCAGGAATGTGAAAACTGATCTGCAATGAAAAGACATCTTTTGTCCTTGTATTTTCATGTCAACGTGGTTCACTGAGATGATTTTTCATACCCAAGTCATTTCATACATTGTCAAAGAGGGTTGTTCCATAGGTGGGAAGCATGGTAGAAGAATAACTTACCTTGACTTTTTTGTGTTGAAGAGGGGTTATGGCCATTCTAACAAATGGGCATGATGGTGTCAAAACCACTGTAGAAAGAAAAGTTTGCTGACGAAACAGACTAATGCATGTTGACTAAGGAATGAACAACCAATGATTTTGCTGACATCTACAAGATCCTACTTATGCTATTTTATTTTTGGCAGGCATGTTGGTAAGCCTTAGGACTCGGCTGTTGATGCATAAAATAAACTGCGGTTTTGGTGTTGGAGCTTACCATATGGAAGGATGCCGAATGAGTGGACATAGCTAATCTTAAGTTATTGCCAACCGTGGGAAGTTCATCAATTATCTGATTTAAATCATTAATAGAATAGGTTTTGCTCAGTACAGGAAAAAATGGTCCTTAGGAGTATTAGCATTTCACCTATGTTTTCCACTCTTTTCCCCTTCTTGGTTGTTCACTCTAGCTTAAGCTCACCTTTACAAGTCAAAGCAAGAGAAGTCTCATCCCTAGAGTGAGGAAATCCCAGTGAGCCTCTAAGCTCAAGTGGCTTTTTCCTAGTCTCAGGCCTATAGTTTTTTCTTCACTTGGCAGTCTATTTATCAAAATGATTGTATGAAAGGCTTCTGAAGAAAGCATTTTATGCACACCACTTGTAAAGACTAACGACAACCTCATTCAATAATATACTGATGTTTTTTCTCTGCCACTCCATTTTGTTGTTGGTGTTCAGACATAAAAGTTGATGCCCAGTTCCTTAAGTTTTCCACTTCTTTATCATATCTATGAGGGAACACTTAAATTATGACCTTTCTATCTGTGCTACATGAATATTTCTTGTGTAGATGTAAATGGCAATTGTACCCTAATAAAATTAGTGTCTTTTCTTTTTTCTCTCATCATACCACTCATCCTCTGTTTGATATCTAGTACAAACTAACAGGGTATCAGGGTTGAAAAAATAAGAGGGACCGAGCAGGATTCTTCATCACCTTGCTGATCTCACCCAAATTCAGTTGTTCTGCTATGAGGCACATTACTGATGCTTTTTCTTTTCAGCTGAAACGGAATCTTATTATTTATGTCCACATAGATATTCTTAAAAACTGATATCACCCAAATTCAATTGTTCTGCTATGAGGCACATTACTGATGCTTTTTCTTTTCAGCTGAAACGGAATCTTATTATTTATGTCCACATAGATATTCGTAAAAACTGAAAATGCTTTATTACACCTTGATGTTCCAGCAGGATGCACGCACACTCTCATTCACATACACGTGTATGCACATGTCCTCTAGCTTTGTTATTTGTATAAAGTCGGTTCCATTGACTATTTTAGAATGGCTACACTAATGGTTGTATAAATATCTGAAGAAAGGTATATTAGTTTCCATTTAGTGAAGGCTGCAAAGTGGATGTTTTCCATCTTATGTTTTCGAGGTTCTAAGTTTGATGAATCAACAAATTATCTGTCGTGCAGGTCCCTGGAAAATCAGCAAAGGAATGCTTTGACCGAATCCATTCAATCATACCAACGCCACCAATACAGCAGCCTCGTTCTAGGGCAAAAAGGAAAATTTCTCCCTTGGCACAGCTCAAACTTTCTGGAAATGAACCCCTTAAACCTGATCAATTTGGTCTTAAGAGGCCAATTAGTGCCCAAAGGAAAAGTCTTCTTGCTCATAGAGTTGTAAGGCATATACTAAGAAAGCATAGTCTTGCTGATCAGAGCAATAAGGTTGATCTTTCCTTAGTCCTTGAAGGATCCTGTTTGACAGACAAGGGTCTCCAACGGATGGGAACACCTGCTGGCCCAAATTGTATGTTGAAATCCCCTTGTTCTGAAATGAGTGGTGAGTCGCTGTCATCAAACAACAAAAAGGACCCGACAAATATCATCCCTTATATCCACGGGCAAGCACTTGTAAGTCCTGAGATTTTGAAGAAGGTTAAGAATTTGGACTTGCATGAGAAGTATATTGACCGACTTCATATCAGGGAGCAAACACGGAGCAAAAAGTCAGCAATGAAGGGAACAAACTTGGCAATTGATGAAACAAAAGGTGCCATATTGGATAAAACAGAGACTCTTAAGTTTGCAAAGTTGGCTCTAGTTTCTGATGCAAGGGATGTTCTTAAGCAAATCGAACAGGAGGCCCATGAAATGGAAACAGTTTCAGAATATGACGATGATGACATTGATGATGAGCGCGATTTTGGGACTTGTTAAATTCCTTCAACCACACCAGCAATTGTTTTCCATCAGGTAGTGACGTCATTTTTTCTAGATGTATGAATTGGTCTAAGTCCTTGACATCAGCATCCCAGATGACTACTCCACTAGCTTGGCCCTGGTTTTTGATTCCCGGGATGTTCATCGGTTCCAACACAAGGAGGCCCACTATATCAAGAGCTGATTTTGATGACGAAGATATGGTTCGAGTGACCATGGAACTCGAAAGTTGCCACACTCCCACACTAATGTCTTCCATCATTGAGCAGCATTGCCATTTTTCGGGCATATTTGTTCTATGTTCTTTACCTGAATATTTCAACTATTTACCTCTCTCTCTCTCTCTCTCACTCACACACACACACACTTTAGACCTGCTGCAACAAATTTCAGGGAGACCTTGTCAGATTGTTACTCAAATTATCAACTGGATTATTCTCAAGTTGAATTAACCCCCAAGTTTTGCATTTCTTTCACAATATCTGCTGTTTTTCAAGTTTATCTGTAACTGGTTGGATTTCCGTAGCATGTTATGTCTTTATACTCGTCCAACAGTTCTGTAAAGAAGCTTACTGATGCATGTAATATGGCAATTCTTTGGCCAAATTGCAACTGGGTAAATTTGCAGTTTTTTTTTTCATATTTTGGCCGTTTGTGATATTCTGAAGTTCATATGAAACCGCTTGGATTTCTATATAACATTTTATTGTCTAAATGTCTCGCAGTCCTGTTAAGAAGCTCACTGATGCATGTAGTGCTCAGTTTATTTTGCCAAATACGGATAAATGACTGGAGAAACAATTTCCTGCAAGCTTATTGGCACCACACTTTAGAACGACATGCATTATGGGAACTCTTGATTGAGGTCTTGCGTGGAAGAACCATGCATGACTCCTCACATGAGAGAGAGAGAGAGAGAGAGAGAGAGAGAGAGAGAGTTGCACAACAAACGATGCGCACGTGAACTCTCCACTAAATAGGAGAATCCGCATTTGGAGGAGGCACCCCTCATTTTATTTGCCTTGTGGAAACGGTATGTACATAGGCCATGGCAAACCACTTAAAGAAGTTATGGACACGCAATGTCACGATACCATAAATGCCTGAGAGTTAAAAGCTAAACAATCACCTCATACAACAACAGTAGGATATAAAACTTTACTTCACAAATGCAAATGGTCCACTTGTAATGGTGATCACATCAAGGGCAAAAACAAAGGGAAACAAGAAGCGCTTTCTGCTTCAGTTACACCTTCCACCATAACCCGCATTTCTCAATAGTGCTTGCTTGATATCTTCAGACCTTAACAGTGTTCTCTGCTCCCCATCCTATATATTCAGCAAATGAAAAAGGAAGAGAAGAGAATCTCATCATTAGAGTCTAAATTCAAAGGAAACTCATTTCAGTAGTAAAATTTAATAACAAAATATGGAATTAAATAGGAGACTATCCCAACAATGATCAGAAGAAACCACCTCTCTGCAAGAAGCTTGCATTCCAAAATCATTGAAACAACTCATCACACATTGCTGAATTTCAAGCCCAAGAGCTTCTATGGTGCTGATTGTTGACAGCAACAACCCTGGTTTTGCCGCACAGCACAAGTCTATTCTTGTATCTGCGTCCCTTTCCACATCAAACTGCATTTCAACCAATACCAATAAGATTGAAAGGAAAAAATGAGACCTATTTGCATTGCTCCAACTGGATGGTAGGCAATAAAACCATTAGAAATCTGAACATTGATTTTTCGAAGTGGAGTTCTACCTACCCTGGGGGTGTTCCTTACTAGAACTTGATTCTGCTCAATCTGCTTGAAAAAGTTCAGGAGGCTTAGATGATTGTTGCAGTCTTCGGATAGATCTACTTCCTCTTGAAGAGACTTGATTCTAGCGAGGAGTTCTTTAGTATAATCAATGGTATCTCCAAGGATAGATGTTCTGTCCATCTACGAGGAACCCATTTCAAAGTTTCAGTAAAATATAGAATAAAATAAGAAAGAACCCAAATGCATCGGAGAGATGAATTAATGAAGGTCTCAGTCTTCACCTTGCTAATTCTTGGAACAACAGACCTGAGCATTGAGAGTCTATCATTCAACCTTTTCCTTCTCCTCCTCTCTGCCATCAGGTTCTTGGATGGCTGCCCTTCCATCCTCCTCTTCACCAATTGCCTACTTCTCATGCCTGTCTCTGCACCACTCAGTTCCAACTCTGGGATTCCTAGCGCTTGGGAGATCCCTTGCTTAGACATGCCCTCCTTTGAGTCTGAACTGCAGAGGCTTTTGCACAAGAACCCCAACTCATCATCCTCAACCAATGGGAAGAAAGTGGGTGTTTCAGAGGAAGAGAAGGCAAGATCAGGAGCTGACAAAAATCCATCTTTGTAGGGGTAAGCTGCATCCAAGGAGCACCCAAGTGTTGATTGGGAGGAAATGGTGGGTTCATTGAATGAGGAAGGAGCAGGCGTCAGCTGCTCACAGTTTGCAGTGGGTAGAAATGGCGATTGTGGGAAATAAGAAGGGTTCTTATGAAAATCATTCAAGTTGCTGCCATCTGTGAGAAACTCATTCATTTCACCAGGGTAGTTTTCTAGCAGTTCTCTTCTGAAGGCCAGAAACTCCTCAAACACTTCATCAACTTCCATTTTCTTCTGAGAGAAAATAAAGGAGAAACAGAAAAAAAAAAACTGAAGCAAGAGAGTTTGTGGCTCTCAAGGTACAGTCCAGAAGCTGGTTTAATAGAAGAGGCCTGGATCATGACAATGTGGTAAAAATAAACAAATACTAAAAAAATAATCTGGTGTGGTATTTTCCTCCTTGATTGAAAGAGCCAGACCCATTTAAACTTTCCGAGTACTTTTTTCTTATTTTATTTTGGCACCCATTTCCATGGTACTAAACATCCCACAACTGTAATTCCTTGTTTTTTTTCTTCCAAGGAAAAAAGAGAATTTCAAAGTCTTAATAATAGGGTGTGGGTAAGTCTGTTGATTAAACTATTGACTAATTATTCCCTGTTTTGTTTAACAATAAATAAATGCCTATTTCTTTGTTCTTTGGTATGATAAATGATAGAGTGCGGAAGGTCCACAAGTTTATTTGTGTAATTATAAGGAACAGGCTGCATCCCATATGCAACCAGCAAGTAGTATTGGATCTAGAAGGCTATTATTCAAATAGAAAAGAACAAAGGGTCATGCCCCTGCTGTTCCATACTCGGGGGTTGGGGTGGCCATCGAGTTGGCCCGAGCCCTGCTCGACTCAGTTACACTCGGGCTTGGGCCAGGACCTTTAGGCCCCGACCCAGTTAATGGGCGAGGCCTATCAAGTCCTGCTTAAATTACACAATGGTGAGGCTCAATTCAGGCTTGATTATCTAATCAGGCTGTGCCTGGTCTGATATGAATCGGGCCTGGGCTGCATTTTGCTGTCTGAGCCCGACCCGGGCCGGGTACCTGACAGACCGATAGCCACCCCTAGGTAGGGATGTCAACAGGTTGGATATGACCCAATTTTGACCCGCACAAGACCTGGTAATAAAAAAAGAGATCCGATCAACTATTTGCGTCAGACTCACAAGGTTCAATTAGCATATGAAGCTAAGAATGGTTTATGAATTTTCATACCAGACCCTGTTCTTGTGTTATCGCTATAGGACCCAATAGTTTTACTTTCGGACCCAGACCTACTAGACCAAGTACCAGCACCTCAAAGTCATATCCAGGTTTAGACCAACCTAGATCTAGTTAAGGTCTGACCCATTGACACCCCTACTCTACGATGCTGGAGAGGAGAGCACACTGAGGTTGGTCACAACCTCTTTCTTTTCTGCTAAAAATGGCCATCTTCAAAACTCGAACCCGCATCTCCATGCCAACAGCTCAGGCACTTACTACTCTCTGCTATCATTTGAATATGATGGTCCATATGTTTTGGGGTCTTGGTGTATAATATAATCTTCCTCACCATATGAGTTCCCAGTGATAAAATTTCCAATTCCCAGCCATACGAGGGTGGTAATCAGTCAGATGATTAAAATATGGGAGAATTATTCTCTTCCTCATTGGCATTGCAATTGTAAAATTTATATCATTTCTTTAGTATAGTTGCCAAACCATTTTGCAAAATACGATGCCTTTCTTACTTTCCAGTTATGGGTTTTGCTAGTTTTTTCCTAACTGGTCAATTTTCTTGGAATCGACTATTGGGTCATGGTAATCGAATCAAGAAATATGATTTTGTATGCTTGAATATTTACGAAAATTGAGGTGTTGATTTTCAAGCCTTAAAGGATCCTTCTTATACATGGTAATGGGAGGATCCAAGAGTCTGTTTTTTTAAAACCAAGCATCTAGATCACATTCATACTGTGAAAATTTAGAAAAAAATAAAAAAACTTCAGTGCATACCAATTTACATATTCCAATTTTCCTATATATATAGGGAAATTAGAATATATAAACTATATATAGGAAAATTAGAATACGTAAACCAGCAAAATATGTAAACTAATAGATTTTTATAAGGTTTTTTGCAAATCTAACCCTGCAGATGCATTCAACATGGTCCATTTGCTTGAAATCAACTATTGGATCATCGTAATCAGATCAAGAAATATAATTTTATATGCTTGAATATTTACAAAAATTCTGAGTCATTGATTTTCAAACCTTAAAAGATCTTTTTATACATCATAATTGGATGATCTAAGAGTCTGTTTTTATAAAACCAAGCATCTAGATTGCATCCTTACAGTGAAATTTTAGAAAAAATAAAAAAAACTATGAAAATCTTGGTGCATACGGGTTTACATATTTTGCTGATTTACATTAAAGTTACTATATAGAGAGAGAACTGAATATATTAGGCCCCATTTCTGGTGCTGGCCCATTTTACCTCATAGTTTTTAGATGTGTTTAGCATGCTCCATTTAGTGGGAATTGACTTTTGAATCATGTTTTTTTGACCAAAAATATATGTTTTTATGAGCTGGGAAAACTGGTACCTTCATAGCCTGGGGAAAAAACTATATACAAGTCAGATTCCAGTGATCTAAAGCTGATTCCCACAAAACAAAACCTATAGATCACATCTATGGTGTTAGATGTAAAAAAAATACAATTTTAACGGGGGGCAGAACTAGAAAGTGGGAAGAACCAGCACATTATATATATATATATATATATATATATATATATATATATATATATATATATATATATATATATATATATATATATATATATATATATATATATATATATATATATATATATATTGTGTGTGAGGGGGGGGGGGGGGGCGAGAAATGGTGACCAAATAAATATTCCCTTTACTATACGGTTGGTTAAACTCATGCTATCCTAAATTTCATAGTGAACTTTATGACATGGGCGCCTACCCTTTTTTGTGGAATGTGTTTTTTTTATTCCCAAGTGTCTTTTGTTATTTTTGGATTTTGTTTATCATGATGTGGACTAAGTTGATAAATATGTAAAAATATGGGCTACTTGCTCCATTTTCCAAATTAGATGCCTCTCTAAATATAACACGGGCTAAATATTTAGCTGAATATTTTGTGATCTGTGACCAACCAATCATAAGACGGGTATATGTTTCTATAGAAGTTAAATAATGCTTAAATATTGTGGACCGATGTGCCCTTCTACCTAGGTAATGATACATTTTGTGTTTTTCTAGAAATTACAAATTTTATTAAAATTTGACATTGCTTCACTTAGTTCGCCAAGCTTGCAATTTTTACATAAAGTTATTTACAAAACATACCCACTTTTTTTTTTTGTAAATCAGACTTATACCCAAAATTTTGGTAATTCAAATGCATACCTCATTAATTTTATAGCTAACCAAAAGTATATCCGTGGTTAATTCTTATGTTGGCCTTTCCTGCTTTCTCTCAAATTCATGATTTTACTCTTAACGGGGCGTTTGTGTCACGGAAGAGGAGCCCCTCCCCCCCGCCGAAAACCATTACCGTGGAAGAGGGCAGAGGGGAGGGGAAGGGAAGGGGGACCAACAATGATTTTGGGGCTGCTTTTCTGCAAGGAAAGGGATCCCCGTGTTTGGGTTGCCGCGGTGAGCCTCGTGAAAATGCAGTGTTTTTGTGAAAAGCCCCACCTTTCCGTGGCAGGCAAACATGCAAAGAAAAAAGTTAACTTTAAGAGAGAGATTAATGAGGTTAAATTTGGCAAAAAATAAGCATATCTAATGCGGATAAAACTACTATAGGTTTGAATATGTTAACCATTAACCATAACTAAAATGAAAATGGTTACCAAGAGTGTGAACTTGAATTCAAATTATAAGTTTCGTAGGTGTGAATTTGAATTATAAGAAAAACTAAATACGTTTTTGCAAATAACCCCACATTTATATTTATATGTGACAGATGGGTCATGGATAGACTGCAAACGAATAAAAAAAGGCTTAAAAAAAGAATGAAAAAAATGAATCGTAGTGTAGGAAAAAGTGCAATCTTCCAAGAAAATATTAAAAACCAAACGACCTGCAAAGTTTGATCCACAACTCTGTCCTAAACGAAAACGATGGAGGAGAAATTGGGCACCCACCGTTTGGGTAGAGCTGAAAATCAGATCGTTCCTAATCCTAACCCTAACCCAAACCCTAAAATCTAAAAGATAGATTTATTGTAGAAAAATATTGTTGTTATATTCCCTTGGCATGGGTCTAGGCGAATTGAATAGTGAGAAACAAACACCTATTTGGGTCCAAATTGGAGGCTTGTGAACAAGTTGGGAAGGTTGAAGAATTTGTGTGGTGCAATGGGCGACATCACAAGTGAATTATGCAGTGTTGTGGTTGGGCCATACCGGGACCTAGAATGGCATCTAGGCATCTAGGGTTTGTTTTTTTGAGGTTTTAGAGCCCATTTGTTTCCTTTATTTGAGTAAGGGGCCTACTTCTAAGAAGCTTTAATAGAAGCATAACAATAAGGGGGTGTTCTCCTAAAAGGTTAAAAAAAAGTGGGAGTTATTTAAATGCCCCGATTGATCCATGGATTTTTCATTTGAGGTCAGATCTGCTGTTGAGAACATGACAGATCCAAAATTTCTTGCAAATGGGGGGTCTCAGATCCTCTCCCCAAACCCTCTAAAAGATGTTTGAGACCCCAAGCAAATTGTTAAGAGGTATTGAAATTATTCGATGGTTGACATCATAGGTACATGACATCCAAGCACAAGTTCATGTAACCTTTCATTTTCTCCTTCTTGTTCTCTTTTGTTTTTTTGTATTTTATTTATTTATTTATTTGAATAGTCAAGCTAGGGGATAACATCATAAGATTTGAATCCAAGAACTCTCAGCTGAGATAGTGCAGACTCTTGGTACCTTAGACACGTATCAAAAGTATAATTAGAAGAAGATTTTGTTTGAGCATGTTTGATTGCATTGAAAAAGTTGGAGTATTTGATTACAAAGAATGGAGGAAAAGAGTACATGACATACCCCTTTTCTTTTTGTTTTGAGGAAAGATTAAATTTATTATCTTTTTTAATGCAATACCCATGGCATAAAGAATAAGTGCTTAATTGTAGGTTTACAACCCATAGTTTCTGATGGGAGAAGCGATGCATGAAGCGTGAAGCGAGAAGTCAGTGTTCAAGAAATGCTTGGATGCATGAGCTCTTAGAAATGTTCACGAAGCATAAGGGAAGGCAATATGGAACAACAATGGAAACTATTAAAAATAACATAAAAATATAGTTAAGACATCAATTTTATTAAAATGAATTTTAAATATTTTGATAAAATATTCATTATATAAAGATTTTATCATTAAAACATAACTTTTCAGGCAGAAAATATAATAATTTTAACATGAGAAAGACATTTACAATATGAAAGAAGGGGCCTGTTAGAATATTAAAACTGAAAATATGATAACTAGAGTGTGAAATAGGCATTTTTTATACTTTTTTTGTAAATCTGACCCTTCCGATATGTTCAGCATGGTCCATTTGACAGGAATCAATTGTTGGATGGTGCTTTTCCCCAAAAAAAAAAGAATTTTGGATGCTTGAATATTTACAAAAATTTTGAGAGGTCAATTTTTAAGCTACAAAATTCTGCTTCTGAATCACAATAGGATGATTCAAGAGCTAGTACTTTTAAAACCAAGCATGTAGATCATATTCATATAGTCAGCTTTAAAGAAAAAAACAAAAAAAAACCCCATGAAAATCTTAGTTCACACCCTACTTCTTATATTTTAATAGCTCATTGAAAAGTGTATTTTCATATTATGAAAAGTACTCTTTCCTTTTAGGAAGCGAGTTTCTCATAAAGTTTCAAAAGTATGAAAAAACATGTAAGTTTGCACTTGTGGATCAAGCTTCCAGTGGATTAGGCTAGATCTTCACACATATGAAAACAAGCCCATGTGGTTTCCATCCAGCTCTCACCAATTATTATTAATGTATATTTTAAAGGAAGAAAATGACTTGTCCTCAAAAAATGCCGCATTTCTCAAAATGCCTTACAATTTGCAAAATATGCCTGGTGTGCACAATCTCAAATGCCCGACTTTTGTAGGACCTTTTTACCTTTCACACTAGTGAACCTCTTGAGGTTGGCGCGGTATACCAGTATGTTGTCCTAACCTCGCAACGTCTCACTAAAAAGTACATTTGCACGACGTTTTCGTAGACCTCACAAAGATTGCATAACCAAATTTGTGAACCTCTTTTAACTGAAACCTGCAAACTTCACAAATACCATACAAGATTCACATATAGTACGGCATTTTTGAGATACCATGTGAATCTCATTTAAGTAACTGATTTTCAAGGAGGTTCACAAATATGTGGTGGCATTCACATATTAGTGTTGTGAATGCCCTAAACTTGCACATTCTTATATGAAGATCACAAATATGTTGATACTTTCGCAAATAATGTATGACCTTCACGAAGAGCACCTGTGAATCTCCATGAATGAAATTCTCTTCAATGAAATCCATAAATATATGCTGACATGCACAATTTTTTTGCATGTGAATTTTCATAATGATTGTTGAATCATATATAAAATTATTTTTGTTATTATTTTATTTATTTTTTCTTTTTAAAAGAACCCTAACCCTTTTTCCACTAGAACCTCTAACCCTTTTCTCTCTTTTCTTGTTGTGATTCTAATGAAATCTTTTTGCTCCATTCCAATAAGGTTGGAGTATCCTTCTTTTTGACTTTCCTAATTATGTTCTCAAATATATATATATATATATATATATATATATATATATATATATATATATATATATATATATATATATATATATGAGAACTGAACATATTAGGCCCTCTTTTTTCATTTTGCTTCTTTAGGTCCCATAGTTTGAAGTGTTTTATGATAGATCTGAACTATTAGATGTGTCTAACATACTCAATTTAGTGGGAAGCGACTCTTGGATCACAATTTTCAAGGGAAAAAATATTTTATGAGCCAGAAAAAATTAATGCCGTCATAGCCATTGATTTTGGATCACCAAAAAAACTTATATACAGGTCACATTTCGGTAATTCAAAAGTCGGTTTCCACTAAACAAAACCTATAAATCACATCTATGGTGTTAGATGCAAAAAAAAAACTATGATTTTTGAAGGAGCCTAACGGGGTAGAACATGCACATTACTCTCTCTCTCTCTCTCTCTCTCTCTCTCTCTCTCTCTATATATATATATATATATATATATATATATATATATATGTGTGTGTGCATATTGTTTTATTTTATTTCAAACTTTGTTTTAGATATGAGCATTTAATAGCCTTATAGTATGTGTTTGGTTGTTATAAATATTTTATGTATGTCACCCTATATTTTATTTAATATTTGACATCAGATTTACCAATTAAGGTTTATTATATTTAAGGTTTTATATATATATATATATATGTGTGTGTGTTATTGTTATAAATGATTTATGTTTGTATGCTTATCTTTTATGCAGTATTCAGTAGTTTTATATTAGGATAATGAGGCTAAAGTTGATATAATTAATGTGATGGACTTGGAGTTGACTGTACACAAGCATTGAATAAGGGTTAGAGTTATTGTAGGTAGTTGATTTTCAGAGTAGTTGTTCTTATATTTTTTATTAATTGAATGAATGCAGAATATATGGATAACCTTTTTGTCATATGTTATTTTATTAATGAATGATATGTTGTATGGTTGATATAGATGGTTAATGATGAGCTTTGAAATGGTTAAAGTATGCTATTGTAGTAGTGATTATCCTACTTGAAGATCTATAGTGGTCTTTTAAGCGGTAACTTTAAGAAATTTAATGTTTTGATGTCTTGTAAAATCAGATTTTTTAAAGAGTTATTAAAACTCTGGCATAATTATACTCTAAACGTATATAACAAAAAAATATGGATAAATATTTTAGATGATGATGTGAAATTAATGTTATTTAGTGGCAATATTTACTTAGTTGTTCACAAAGTTAAACAAAAAAAATGTACATCATTTATTGAGCTCAGTCATTTGGTAAACATTCAACTATCATAAATAGTAGGTGATATTGATGTTCTTAACATGCACACAGAGGACATGCAATTGCCCCAAGCAATTAGGAATATAAATGTTGAGCGTGCAGGCAATGAAGAACTTTCATAAATAATTGATGTTGTATATGATAAAATGATCATTGTAGAGGATGTAGAACTACGTTGGCAAACCGGTGCTAGTAATCTTCACTCTAGTAATTTGGATGACATCCAGCCTTTTAGAGCAGATTACATAACTAAGTATTAGATTTTGTAATTTATGCTTGAGATATAAGTGCTATTTTTATATTAGTTAATCTTGAAAATGCAAGAACGTTGTATGCAAAAGCGCAAATAAAATGATAGATATAATAAATTTTTATTTATTTTGTTCATCTAAATAATCAATTAGTGATAGCAACGATCATGTTGACAGTAAATGATCGGATGATGAGGATGACTCAAAAAGAACAAGAGAGGGCCAAGACACTAATTTGGAAGAGGTTATCCATGGAAATTACTTTTATCAACTTTCATCTCAAACCCATCAAACCTCCAAGTCATCAAAAGTGCAATATCTTACAGCTCGTGTTCTTTTAAGAGAATCTAACCTTATAGACATGATCTACATGGTCTATTTGGTTGGGTTCAAATTTTGGATCACCAGAATATGGTGTGTGTGTGTGTGTGTGTGCGTGCATTGGTGATTCAAAAATCAACGGTCATAAACACACTATTTTTATGACTTAAAAAGGCATTTTTCATTAAAAACATTATCCAAAGGTTCATTTTTAACAAATTAACTATGCTGAACAAACCTGTGGGTCAGATTGAGTCAAAACAACTTGAAGCTATGAGTTTCAACTCATTGATACTGTATGCATTTGGCACCAAAGCTATATATATATATATATATATATATATATATATATATATATATATATATATATTGGTTTTGTTCCTGGTGCTACTCACTCTTGTTTGTAAGAATTTAGCTACCACAGGTTACATCCAACCATACAGATGTATTTTAGCATGTTTATTTACTAAGTTAGGAGGTTTCATTATGTCTAATACATCGCAAGATTTCATTTTGTAGGCAGCAGCTCGTAAGTTATAAAGATAATGGTGGTTTAAAAAATGGTACAAAATATCATAATACAATCAACTTTAACACATGAAAATACTAAATACAACGCTCTAAACATGACCCAATGATCAGATTTTGTTTTTGGAAATTAGATCAATGTAAATCAAGTGTACTAACACCACCATAAGTTATGGTGGTACAGTGCTACAATAGAAGCACCCAATCTCTCTCTCTCTCTCTCTCTCTCTCTCTCTCTATATATATATATATATATATATATATATATATATATATTAACACTGTATCATTCTACATGTTTTACTTTAGTGAGTAGTAAATACAGTATATGATGATTACAATATGTTTTTTTCGAGGAAAGAAAAGAATTATATTAACATAAGAAGAATGGGACGAAGAGAATTCGTCGAAAGTACAGCAGTTTACAAATCACCGATGGAAGTAGAGGCCACCTTGAGAAAGGTACTAATCAATGGTAAACCAAGCCAAGAGATATCATTATTAGGCCATAGAACACGGGCACCATAAAACATATCCGCTTGAATGACTTGTAGCAGGCTCGTGAAATCAGCCTTCAACTCATTAAAAAGACGATTGTTACGCTCCCGCCAATGATGATTACAATATGTTAAAATAATCTAAAAGCTTATGCATTGCATGATTCTTATTGAACTCTTAATATTTATAAGCTTGTACATGTATAGCTAACCATATAATTATGAGCAATAAAATGAATAATTAGGAGCTTTTAGATAGGATTAGACTATACTGATGCATGTAAATACTCACAGAATGGGTCCATAAGCTTCAAAAGTAAAATCTAACCATTGGATCATGCTTAGCATGTTGTATTTATTATTTTCATTTGTTAAAGTTGACTCAAATATGATGCATTTTACCATTTTTAAGCCACCCTTATTTTCATGCATTGTGTGTCGTTGATTTATTGTCTTAAAAATAAAATCCTATGGGTATTAAACATGATAAAACCTTCTAATATGCTAAATACATTTGTAAGATTAGATTTGCCATTTGGTGGCAAGATCTATGCAAACACTACAAAACCACCATATATATATATATATATATATATAAAGAGAGAGTGAGAGGGTGCTTTTATGGTGGTACAGCGATAACTTATAGTGTTACATACATAAATGTAAGCTTCAAATGAAAAATATAACCATTTCTATTTACTATTTTCATGTGTTAAAGTTGATTAAAATATGAAGTTTTATTCATTTCTTGACCACCCTTATTTTCATGAATTGTGAGCCGTTGATTTTCATTGTCTTAAAAATAAGATCTTATGATATTTTTTTTTAAAGAAAAACATTTAAATCAAAAGCAAAAGAACCAAAAGAAGACATGCCTACAATGCTAGCTTACCCTCAGTGAAAAGCCAATGAGAGGGCACGTCCATATATAGGTTCCAGAAGGGGTAACCGTCTGGAAGACCATAGGAAAAAGATTACCTAGAGTTCATGTTAAGCTTCTCGATCTCAGTACTTTGAGGCTTGCATGCTTTTCTAGAACTCCCTACCACTAATTTGATTGGTGGCTTGGGAGGCAAGTTAACAGGACCCGATTGAGCAAGAGATGTGGACCCATCAATGCTAGCATCCAAACAATAATGAATTCTCCTGATCACCGACCCATGAGCAATTTTGGTTGACTATGGGGCATGGCGATGATCAACAGCGCCATGAACTACGTTAGCATGCTGATCGTTTAGAAGAGAAGAAAAACCAGGAGGCACGATAAGATCCTCAACGCTAGGATCCCTCAAAGAACGATGAATGGGAGTGAGATGACGAGGATCAGAAAATAAACCATTACAGGGAGAGGAAGAAGATGGATAACCAGGAGAGCCAGCTGGTTCGTCTGGGTCTTCCATGCACTGACGTGTGCTAGCTTGTCGACTGGTGTTCCTCTTGAGCTATCGCCCTTCACCTACCTCCTGCCGGTAGGAGAGGGGGAAGATGGACCTTTCGAAACCTGGTTCGACTGGGTCTTCCATGTGTTGACGTGTGTCAGCTACTCGATTGGTGTTCTTGCAGCCTCTCTTGGGCTATATCTTATGATAGATTAGACATGATAAAACCTTCTAACATATTAAATAAACCTTTTAATTGCTAGTGTGTATCGCCGTATGGTATCATGGTACAAAACCACCTTTTATATATATATATATATATATATATATATATATATATATATATATATATATATATATATATATATATATATATTCAAGTGAGACTTTAACGTAGAGACTAAGAAAGCCAAGTGTGTATGTTGCTATGCTTATGCGCATGCGGGCTGGACTATGCTTAATTTATTGCGGTTCTAACCCTTTCTTCTTATTGACCAAAAAATAGACGAATCAAAGCTTTTGAGTGTTGAAAACTAGGATAACAAAAGTATGCTGCTTATATCCAAGCAGATGGCCTTTGATTGTCATCTCAAGAAGGCCAATCTTATGAGTATGGAAGTTGATGATGATTCAAATTGACAGTGACATCTTGTTTGCACATATAAAATAGAATAGCAAATAGATTGAACTTTTTAAACAAATTCACAGGTCTGAATTCTGCTTTCACAGCTTTTACTATGTTCCCCATGCAGATCCTACCCTCTTTATTTTACGCTTATTTCTCATGCTAGGGCACTGTGGTGATGATGTTTCTAAAGTTGCATGTAGGTTTGTATAGGTTGGTGTACACTAGTACCCCTAGATTGGAACCCTTGTTGTTTCTTATAGGTAAATTGGAACAAATATACTTTGCATCATTATTGTGTAAAGAAAAATGCCTATGGCTTGTTAACATGGTTATATAGGTAGATCGGAGAAAATCTAGGGTTTGCATGATTTTGGGTAGGCCAAAATGTATCTCATAGAAAAAGACATTGCGGTACGTCCCTGGCTTAGAATAAGTTCCATATGCTGTCATAGATTCTCACCTCCATATATCAATAGCATTATGGATCGTACGCATTGTATGATGAATGAACCCAATTATCTTTGTCCTATTCATCAATGCTGCATTGAACGTGTGCATTGATTGGCATGTTTTTCGGTGTACAAGCTTCCCTTGCAAATGAACAAAGGCCCACGAAACTCGAAGAGCTTTCTACAAAAGATGAGAGGTCATGTTCCGCGCTTGAAGGATAGCCACGAAGACTCCTAGCCACAGGGTCAGCATGGTGCTCTTGTACCCATAGTCAACAAATCTCATTTTTTAAAAGACAGAAGAAAAAAGCTCCTGATATTTTGAAAAGTTTAGCTTTTTTTCATGAAAATTGTATATATATTAACGCTTTTCTAGCTTTACCGTCAGCCTACTAGATTTTGAAAGGGTTTTTTCTATATTTTTTTTCTAAAATCTGGCCATATGGGGCCTGCATGTTTGATCTTATAGGAATCGATTCTAGAATTGTCCAATTTCAAAGGGCAGGTAGTTTTTTATAAGATTTAAAATTCAACTATCTACAATTTAAAAAATATTCAATGCTTAAAAAGTCATATTTTTTTATCAAAAAAAACATGATCCAAGTGTCATTTCCTAGCAAATCGACCATACTGAACTGCAGGGTCAGATTTGTACAAACAACCCGAAAACACCTAATTATTGGTGGTAGGCTCAAAAAGTGATAGGCAGCTACCACTTTTTCATGTAAGGTTTAAAATCTACAACCAACAACTACTCCCCTTCTCCGATGCTTAAGCATCTCATCGATTAGACCTCATATATTTGTTTTTTATAATTTATTTAATAAAATATGTTTTACACAAAACTTTCCGACATAAAGGCACCTTTTTTGAAACATAAAAAATTGATGACTCAGGTTTCAAACAAAATTCTGGTGGATTCTCACCAATACTAAAAACATTGATTAGATGATCCAAAAGCCTATTCTAATTAAATACCATGCAGATCACATCTGTAAGGTCAGATTTCAAACAAAAGAATGAAAATTTGAAAAACCTGGTAATTGAGTAAAAAGACTGTATACACACTATACCAATCGGAGGAACCAATCATTATGTTGTCTTATTTCAATGCTTTGAAACCATGTGTGTACATTAACAATGGGTTAAAAACATATCAAAATAGCTTAAGTGTGGAAAAATCAGGCATTTTTGGGTGTATATAATATCCCTGTGAAAATAATGAATGATTTTGGCGACTCTGATTGTATTGGGCAAATGAAAGAGATGGTTACCCGAAAGACTCAGCTAGAGTCAAGAGAAAGTAGAAGTTCAGTGTCCATCAAATGCAAGGACTCTAAGGGCAAGTTTGAAAGTGAGAAAGATGTAGAAAAAGAGATGGTTTCCCTACGAATTTTTTGACCCTTCCAAACAAGAGACTTTTTCGCTGAGAGAGTTTTTCTAAAAAGAACACTTTTTGATAGGAAAATGCTTCCCTAGGGGGTAGGTGGGGAGGAATGTTTCTTACTAAGAGAAAATGGTGATACACTCCTCACCACTCATCTCACCACCACCACCACCACCAACACCAGCACCACCCACCATCTCACCAACTCCACCCACCATCTCACTACCACCACCACCACTCCTCAAAAATCTGGGAAAATTTTTCTCATGCTAAACAAACAAGAGAAAACTTTTCATTGAGAAAAGTTATCATATCAAAACTTCTCATAGGCAAAGCTTTATTTTCCTATCAAAGTTTTTCGCACTTCCAAATGTGCCCTAAGGGAGAGAACACTCTTATTTGTGTTCAAACTTCTAGATGTATTGAGAATTCTTCTAAAATGGTAGGAAAGTATCCTATGCTACTTAGGACTCACCTTCCTATTGTACATGGGTGACTTAGTTCTATAAAGAGGTTGCCTCTCTCTCTCTCTCATCATTAAGAGAGAAAATAGTGGTTTCTATCATGAACATAGGCTCTTGTTTAGTCAAACCACATAAATGTGTGTTTTGTGCATGTGTGTGTTTATGAGTTCATGCATTTAGATTTAAAGTCTCATTTATATGGTATCAAAGCCAAGCTCAACGTATGTGAGCTGTGTGTGATCCAGTGGTGGTGATGCCCCCTCATGTGAGTTTAGTGCAATGGTGTTGTCATCAAGTTCGCTTATACGAAATCCTATGATCCAATGGAACCCATTCTCAAGTTTCGTGTTGATCAAGCTGGACCATAAGAACTATCTTTTGTGGAGGTCCCATATTGAGTTAGTGTTGATCAACTATGACCTAATCAAGTTTGTTGATAGCTTGTGTTTTGCACCTAATCAGTTTGTTAGTGCTGTTAAGGTCAGCAATTAATCATTAATCTTGAATTTTTAGCTTCAAAGAGGTTTGACCAACTTGCATTAAGCTGGATCAAGGCTACATGACAAAGGATGCTAGATTGATTTTGTTGATTACAAAACTTTTCAAGGACTAATTCTTAAACCTCAAGTGTGCAGAGATTTAATCTTACTCACATTGTTTTTAAGGATCAAATTTCAGTTATTGATCATGCATAATATTCATATTTTATTAATCATTATTTATGCATGATTCATGTTAAAATCGCTCTAAAAATCTATTTTTATTGTTAGTTTTGAGAAACCGCATTGAATTGAATTTTATCATAAAATCAGGTTTTTCAAAGCTTTCCTTGCAGTTTTAGTGTTTTTATTATATTTAGATTTTCTTAATTGTAGTTCAATTAGTTTAGGCTTGTATTAGCTAAATTTTAATTAGTTTAGTAAGTTTTGATTTTTAGAAAAACATGTTTTTCATAAGAGACCTTGTTTTGAAAATTAGCGAAAATCTTCAGACTCTTTTTGAAAAAACCTGTTTTAACCTAATTAGATCTTTATAAATACATCTTTTCCAGTCAAGGAGGTTGTTTTTTCCAGCAACCCTCTTGCTTCCCCTTCTTCTTTCCCCCCTCTTCTCTCTCTCCCTTGCTTCTCCTCTCTCTTTTGCCGATTTCTTTCTCTAACATTCTCTTCTTCTTCTTCTTCCTCTTTCTCTTTTTCTTCAAGCTTCGAACCCTTTCGTCATCGGCAACTTCTTCTTCTTTGTCGGAGCAGCGTGTATGCAGTTGGGATCAACCACTTTCTCCTCTCAACCAGCCCATCAGAAGCGATCCGTGCAGATGAGCTTCTTCTCCCCCATTTCTTTATTGATTTCTGCATGTCGATAGGTTTAAGTATAATTTTAGTATAGATTGATTTACATATTTGCTGCATCTAGTTTACTTAGATTGATTTTAATTAAAAATAAATAAATAAATAAATATATATATATATATATATATATATATAATGTGTTTTCCTTGCATAGCATATAGCGTAGCATAACCTAGGCGGTCTGGTCCGATCATGAGTATTATAATAAGGCATCATCATTTTTGCATGGTCTATTTGATTTTCGGTTTATGTTGTTGTTGTGCGTACAATGCTGCATTATCTCACGCGTGGAAGTATGATCAGATCTGTCATCGTTGACAGATTTGATCATCCTTGAGATCTGGCGGAATTTCAATCTGAACTAAGAGTTACAAGAGACCCGATCTGCGTGCTCTATTGATCAACAACTTGGCTCATACATTCTTGTCCAGCGTGAACACACAGCCTGTGTGCGTCCATCATAGCATGTCTTGCTGAATCACACCTCTGTTTATTTGCTCAGCAAACAAATAATCAATTTGGTAAGCAGAGTGTGTGATTCAAGAAATAAAAGCCTGGTTCTACGTTAGTTTTATTTATCACTGTATTCCATCCGGTAGCATCTAAATCCTCTATTTATGATCTAGTTAGACCATGTTACATCTTAGTGGAATTAGGTAGGTATTTAAGTCATTGACCTTTTGAGTGGTGTAAGTAGTTTGCTTTATAAATCTGTTAGTTATCGTCCAGCAAGTTGTAGTTTAGTTTAAGCTCTTCTCTTGATTCCTTCATCAGCAAGTCTAATAGTTTATTGAGTAGATTTTGTTTATTTGGTATTACTTGGTTAAATTAATTGATTCAAATTTTTTTTTTAGTGTTTTAGAAATTGATGCTTAGCCCAGTTAGTTTAGTTGTGTGTTCTTTCATTCTACCCATTGTTTAGTTAATAGAATAATTTAGAGTTAATTAATTGACATTGTTACCTTAATATTCAGTTAGATTAAATTAGCTCCACTTATTTCATGATTTAATTAGTTAGTTTTAGTTAGTCATGTTTTTCTTGTATTAAGATTATCAAATTGTTTTGAGTTCATATCATATTTAATTAGGTTGTACTTAGTTTAGATTAATGTTTTTATTGATTCATTAGTTCTTTCTTGTTTTAACATAGTTAGTTTAAATCTACATTTTTATTGTTTTAATTTAGTAGTTTGTTTTAGTCAGTTTTTTTTCAGTGGTTCAAATTAGTAAATTGTTAGTTTGTTTCATAATATGTTACGTAGTAGTTAGTTTGTTATGCTATTTCGTTCTGTAGTGTAGTTTGATTCTTTTTTATGATTTTTTAGTTTAGATTCAGTTTAGTTTTTGTCGTATTGCTTTGTTTTGTGTTTTTGCTATTGCAGGGAAGCGTTGGATGTACGATAGAACCCTTATGTGCCCTCAAAGTACCCTCTGAGGTCCCCTCAAGCCCTCAGAAGTGCCCTAAGGGAGCCCTCAGAGGGTCCTTAATCAAACCATACAAAAATGTTCAACCTAGAAAGGACAGAAAGGGACAACAAAAGCCTCAAGCACTGAAAACTCTTGCTTTTCTTTTTAGACTAGGCATTTATTTTATTTAATTCAATTCATTGGGTTGTATAAGGCCATTTATTTATTTTGTTTAAGCCCTCTGCGTAGGGCAGTACTCTTTGAGTATTATTTTTATTAAATTAATTTTTTTTATTTTGGCAATAAAGAGTAGTTTAGATTGTGTGTTGAATACAAAGTATTTTTTGTTCCCTGAGTTTGACCCGGACTCCACCACTCGTGCGAGCCAGTTTTTATTATTTGGTGTCTGGCTTTCACACTTGTTTTTATCAAAAATATTGTTTTAATTAAAAAACGTTTTATAAAACTCACACCAGTTATAAAAATCTCTTCAAATGTGCTAAAAGATCACTTAATTTCAATGAACTTTTGAAAATATATACATGCTTATAATAAAGAAGAGTTGACTCCTGAAGAGCTTCAAAATCAACTTCTAAAATCTTAAAAATGGAAAAGAAGAGTCTACCCTTAAGCGAAAGAGTCACCCTTGGGAGGAGCATGAATATCAATTCTTAAAGAAGAAAGTGTTAACCCTCAGACAATCGAATGCACACTCTTTTATTTTGCATCAAAGATTCAACCCTCATAAATGAAGAGTTGAGCCTCAGAGAACCAAATGTAGACAAATTGACTGTGTACAAAAGAGTCAACCCACAAAAAGAAATAGTTGACCCTCATGCAAACGAATGGATACATATTGACTGTGCACTGAAGAGTCGACCCTTAGAGAAAAAGAGTTGACCTTCAGAAAGGAAGAGTCTATCCTCAGGCAACTGAATGCATACATATTGATTATGCATTAAAGAGTCGACCCTCAAGGAAAAAGAGTCAACTCCTGTGAAAGCTGAAGTCATAAAAGAGTTGAACTTTGACTTAAAGAGTCAACCTTCAAAGTGGAGAGTTGACTCTTGGTAAAAAAGAGTCGACTCCAAGGCATAATAGGCATATTTTAATGATTATACAGCCATTGTAAAAGTTGTTATTCATCCTCAATGGCTCTCCAACAAATCTATTTCATCCCCAACTATAAAATGATGATGAATGATAACACTAGAACTATTAAAAATCACATCTATACTCAAGCTCTCCAACAATATCTACTTTGATTTCTCTCTGTTGTGTTGGAATATTTTTAGAGCTTTCGTATTGGGTTTCACTCTTGTTTTTCATTGTGTTTAGGTTTTGTACTATAAAGAGTGATCTATTTCAATCATTTCTTGTATTGGCAACTCTAGGGTTGAGCTACGATGAGTCAAAAAAGCTCATGTTGGTGTTTCACAAGTGATGTAAAACGATTGTATAGGTAACTAACACCGATAAGCTAGTGGTTTAGTGGATTGAGCTCGATGCTAAGAGGATGTAAACCGAGGTTGGCTGAAACTTTATAAATTATGTGTCCTGATTTTGGTGTTCCTTTAGATTTTTAGTTGTTTATCTTTGTGAAAAGCGAAATACTTTTATACCTAATTCACCTCCTTCCCCCTCCCTCTTGGGTGTTTCGCCGTACCAACACTCAACAAATACTATTAACCTTGAGTACAGGGCCCCTTAACTCCTCATAATCATAAGAGTCTGACAATTCATCAACAACTTTTCACTCGTCTTCCTCTTTTGAAATTAATTTGATAGTAGATATAACACTACCAGTAGAGGTATGTCATCCTGCTAGAACTTATGCTATAGTGATCAGGTCCCTACAACCTAGATTGTATTTTAGAGTCAAACATCTCATTAGTATGGTCTTATTATGTCAATTGGCTCAAGCGATAGAACCCAAAAACTTTATTGAAGACTATCAAGATAAGAAGTGGTGTAGCCCTATGCAAGAGGAGTATGATGTTTTGCTATAAAAAAAACATGAACATTGGTCCCTCCTAACTCAACACATAACTTAGTAGGGTGCAAGTGAATCTATAAAATGAAAAAACATGTTGATGACACTATAGCCAAATACAAAGAACAACTTATTGCAAAGGGATACAATCGGCAAAAAGGAGTCAATTATTTTGAAATTTTTAGCCCAGTTATTAAATTCACCACCATGAAAACTATTTTATCCATTGCTATTAGTGTAAATTGGCCTCTACAACATCTGGATGTGAATAATGCCTTCTTACATGAGTTTTTAAAGAAGTTTATATGGTCCAGCATCAATGTTGTGAAAATATATATATTTTTTAAACTATGTATACAAACTTAATTGTGCTTTGTAAGAGCTTAAACAACCCCAGGGCCTAGTTTGAACTTTTAAATGTGTACCTAATACAGTTGGGGTTTGTGGAATCTCAAGCATATGCATCTTTATTTATTGAACATCACGGGGTAGTCCAGTCATTTTATATATACTCATTTATGTATATAATATCATTGTCATCAGGAATTCTGTTGAAGATGGAAGAACTTAATAAAAGATTTCAAGCAAGAATTTTGTATTAAGGATCTGGGTGTTCTTCCATATTTTATGGAAATTGAATCCATTCATGTGCAAGTATGCTGGACGCCAAGCCTCTGTTCACGCCTGCAACTAGGGGTGTCAACGGGTCGGGTTTGGTTTGGACACAGGTGAAACCAGACTTGGACCCAGTTTTGGGGTATGGTATCGTGTTCAGACACAGTTCTAATCAGGTTCACTATAAGAAAAATCATACCCGGACCCAATAAGAAATAAATGAATCAGACCCGGACCATACCCGATAAAATCATATTTTTTATCATTTTTATATTGAAAATTTGTGAGTCTTAATCGAAACTTGGGTCGGGTCTGGGTCTGGGTATAGTATAAAATTTTGCAAACTATACCTGAGTCCATGTATTAATTGAACCTTTGTGTCCGAACCCAAGTCTTAATCGGGTCTTATTATTTATCACCATATTCGGATCTTATAGGGTTTGGTTCGGGGTAAACCAGGCCCATTAACACTCCTACCTGCAACTGTAAATACAATTCCCTCCAGGTATGATGGTGAACCGTTTGATAATGCAACACATTGCAGAAGTATAGTCAGTGCCCTCCAATACATCACTTTACACGTATGGATATAACATATGTAGTGAACAAAGTGTGTCAATTTATGCACCAAACCACTCAGGTTCATTGGGGTCATGTTAAGTCGAAGCAGGTTATATGTTCAGACTGCATATACACAAATCCAAGACTTTGCAACTCACTGGCTATCCCGATGCTGATTGGTATCTTACCTTTCTTGGATCAAACTTGATTTGATGAAATGTTTTCATCAAAACATATTGTTGTTAAATCCAGTACCGAGGTCGAATATAAGGAAGTGGTAGGAGTGGTGTTTGAATTAACATGGTTAACCTATTTATGGAAGGAACTAAAGATCCCTTATCCTGGAGATCTAATTATCTGGTGTGATAACCTTGGTGCTAGATATATACTTGGCAACAAATCCAAACTTTTATGCCTGAATGAAGCTCATTGTGATATGCTTTCACTTTGTACGGGGAAAGGTCAACAAAAACAAAGTTCGGTTTATTTCGTGCAAAGACCAGCTATTAGACTTATTAACAAAGTCTCTATCAAGTTCTCAATTCAACCTTATAAGAACGAAGCTCAATCACATTAATGGAGAGATGAGCTGTCAAGTAGGGGTGGACCGGGGGAAAATGGGGCCCCACCCCGCCTCGCCCGTTTGGACCGGGGATGAAGGGTATGGAGGCGGGGACGAAGGTTAAAATCCATCCCCGTCCGAGGGTGGAAGCGGGGATGGATGTGCACTTTTCCCCGTCCCGCCCTGTCCCCGCCTCATCCCCGCCCCGACCACTTTTCCCTGCAATATCCCCGCCCTGCCTCATCCCCGTTTGAACCGGGGATGGAGGACATGAAACGGGGATGAAGGCGGGGATGAAGGATGAAATCCATTCCCCGCCGGGGATGGAGGCGGGGGTGGAGGATAAAATCTTGAGGCGGGGCGGGGGTGGAGACCTTGTCCCCCGCCCCGCCCCACTGCCATCCCTACTGTCAAGGGAGTATTGAACAAACGTAAGAAGATGGTTACATGAAGGACTCAACTAGAGTTCAAGAGAAAAGAGAAAGTAGTTCAGCCATCATTGCTGTCCATCAATTGCAAGGACTCTAAGGGAGAGAAGACTCCTATTTGTGTTTAGACTTCTAAAAAGAAAACTCTTATTTGTGTTCAGACTTTTAAATGTATTGAGAGTTCCTGTAAAATGATAGAGAAAGATTTTTGTTACCCGAAAAGATCAGGTGCAATATGATTGCGTAAATATTCGTGCATTAAGCACCCGATCACCCTCCATCTTGAGGACAGTGCCTGTCAGGTGCGGGACGCCAGACCGGATGGAGGGCCATGAAGTGCTTAATGCACAAAATTTTGTGCAATCATATTGCACCCTATCGGGACTCCTATGTTACGTCGTACTCACCTTCGTATTGTACCCGGGGGAAATAGTTCTATAAAGAGGCTGCCCCTCTCTCTCATCATTAAGATAGAAAAAGCGAGGTTTCTATCATAGACATAAGCTCTTGTTTAGTCCAACCACGTAAATCTGTGTTTTTGTGTTCATTTGTGAGTGTTCTTTTAGTTCATGCGTTGAGATCTAAACTCTGATTCATAGATTGTGCGTGAATGGTGTTCATGGAGCTAGCATGGGCTCTTGTATTACACCATTATTTATGTTGTATTTTTTTTAACTCATTGTGGTTTTCCGATGATAAATTCACATAAAATAAAGATAAATTTCCTTGGTTATCATGTTAAGCGAATTTTTTCTGCTAATAAATGGTTTTACTAATTTTTTTATTTTGCATTTGTTTTTTCGAAAATGTACCATTATTGTCTCTTTCATGACAAAAAAAAATAAAAACTTCTCCAATTTATCACATGATTTTTGAATCGCGGGACGGGAGTGAAATTTCCCTGTATGTTCACTGTTGATAGTCTGACAAGAACGATTCCTATTCTGGATCGTCAGATTGTTGGGGAACGAACGGCAGAGATTCGCTTAGGCTCATGCAGAACCCTACGAGTATCTGCCATCATCACGTAGAGGGCAGATGTAAGGTCGTACGGATGATCTTGCATTAACGCTTTTTTCCCCCCTCGGCACTGAAACACCAACGTTCTAAAAAGTTGAGTTGGCGAGGTGGGTGCTCGTCAGGTCAGAGCGACCTCACCCCGATGCCGTTCTTTCATGTAATGAACGGCATCCCAACTACCAAGCTTGGACCCTGTATCTTTCAAATGGCTCTTTCTTTCTTTTTCTTTACAGAGCCGTTGATGCTCTGGATGAACGGCATCTAGAGTTGTCCAAACGAACGACTGAAAACATAGTTCGACCATGGTATTTGCGATGCCGTTCATCGCATGGATGAACGGCATCAGAGTGAAATGATCACCTGACAAAACCGCGGATCGAACCTCCTAAAACAACGGCGTGGTTTCTCCGCGACAGCCCACAAGTTTCTCTCTCTATTATATATATATATATATATATATAGATAGAGAGAGAGAGAGAGAGAGAGAGAGAGAGAGAGGACGAGGGACTCTGATTGGAAGTGTCAGGCGGGTCGGTGAATAGTATAAATCCTTGCCCCATATGGGAAAAGATTTTTCTATAGAGGACTCTTGTTTTTAATAATTTAAAGGCAGACCTATAATCTTTAAAAAGACATATTAGAGCCCTGAGAAAGATCACAAGTTTGTTTTATGGTTAACATTAGAGGCGTCAATGTGCCTGGTTTACCCGAACCAAACCCTATAGGGTCCGGTGATAAATAAGAAGATCCTATTAAGACTCGAGCTTGAACCCAAAGATCTGATTAATACATGGACCCGAGTATAGTTTGTGAAATTTTATACCAAACTCGGACCCAACCTAAGTTTTGATTAAGACCAGCAAATTTTTAATATAAAAATGATAAAAAATATTGTTTTACCGGGTTTGGTTCATGTAGTTCTTATCGGGTTCGGGTATAGATTTTCTTATAGTAGACTTGATTAGACCCAAGTCTGGACCCGATAACATACTCAAAAATCTGGTCCAAGTCTGATTCTACTGGGTCTGAACCAAACCCAACCCCTTGACACCCCTAGTTAAAATGCATATGAAACAGCTTTTGTAATTGTAACTTTGCTTTTGAAAATAATATTTTTGGTTATTTGTTATACAGTTAGGGTCCTGAGTTAGTCCGACCAAGGAAAGGTCCCTATTTGAAAGTATTTTTTTAAAAAAACTTTTTGTTTTAAAAAAAGTGAAGTCTGTTTCTGGAATATCAGGTGAAGGTATGGCTTTTAAAAAAAAAAGTGGACCCCGTCCTCCACCATGTACAAATCTGTTTTTAATATTATTTAATTCTTTCCCAAAAAAAAAGGGTCGGGCTTTTAATTGAAATTCAACCAATAATAAAAACTGCCAAAGCCACTGACCCTGCAGACTGTACCTTCGTGTCTTTTGGTTCTGCAACAGGACAGCTCTATAGGCCGTCCTTTCACCCAGTGATGCTGCTGTTCACTGGAGAACAGTGACAAAAGTTTAAAAAACGATAAAATATCGGCAGCCAAAAAACTCGCGATAAATTGATTTTTTTAAATCTCACTTTTAGGTAAAATCTCGGGGATAAAAGTTAAATTTGTATTAAAAACATAAAAAAATATTTAACTAAACATTACACGTTCTTTTATAATAAATAGCTGATAAAAACATAAATATCGAGTTTAAAATGCGATATTTATGTTTTTGGTGAAAAACTCATGAAAAATTAGTGTGTTTAACTTTCGGGTAATTTCTTGCAATATTTCAGTCTGATTTTCAAGAATCTCGCCAGATTTGTCACTATTGGAGGCTATTAATTTTGGGGAAAATTTTCATTTAGAGAAGTCTTTTTGCCAGTTCTCTCTCTCTCATAAAAAAAAAAACTTTAGCCCATAATTTGATCCCTTTTTTTTAATTTTTTCATGTAAGCTTAAGTTTTTCTGATAATTGTCAATAAGGACCTGATGTGGCTACTATTACACTCAACCACTTACCAGAGTTAAATGTTTTAAAGTAACAAAAACTACCCTTCAACTTCATTTTTCTCCACTGTTTCCATCTAGGGATGGCTGGGGGGGGGGACCGGACCCCGCCCCGCCTCAGCCCGTTTGGATCAGGGATGGAGGACATGAAATGGGGATGAAAGCGTTGAAGGTTAAAATCAAAACCCGTGCGGGGATGGACTTATGCTTTTCCCCCCGCCTTGCTCCATCCCCATCCTGATCCCTGCCTTGCCCCGCCTCACCCGGTCCCCAATCCTTCTTTAGGGATAGCAATGGACCGAGGAAAAATGGACCCCACCCTACCTCTCTTTAGGATAGAGGACATGAAATGGGGATGAAGGTTAAAATCAAAACGGGTGCGGGGATGGAGGGAGGGATTTTGAGACAAGGCAGGGGTGGAGACCTTGACCCCCCCTAGGGGTGGCAATTTTTGACACGACCCACCAACCCGCCTCTTAGGCGGGTTCGGGTTGGGCTTAAGCCAACCCGTTTAATAAACGGCTCGACCCGCGTAACCCGTTTATTAAATAGGTTGGGTTCGGGTTGGGGGTATGCCAACCCGCCAACCCGGCTGACCCGTTTAATAAACGGGTTAGGCGGGTGGGTCAACCCGCCAACCCGTCTGCCTGACCCGCCAACCCGACCCGTCAACCCGACCCGCCAACCTGCCTACCTGCCAACCCGATCCGTCAACCTGCCAACCCGACCCGTCAACCTGCCAACCCGACCCGCCAACCTGAAAACCCGTTTACCCGACCCAACCCATTTATTAAATGGGTTGGCGGGTCGTGTCGGGTTACCCGTTTATTAAATGGGTCGGGTTCGTGTTTGCCACAGCCGACCCGTTTAATAAACGGGTCGGGTTGAGGTATGCTGACACGCCAACCCGACCCGCCAACCCGCCCCGATTGCCACCCCTAACAAACCCCCCCCCCCCCCCCCCGGTTCCATTGCCATCCTTATTTTTATAATGTGTTCAAAAGATCAATCATTTTTCCCTTTTAGTACTGTAAAATAAAAACTTTACAAAACTTTAAACATTTCCCACCGTTATGTTTGAGGGAGGTTAAGCCAAGGCAGGGGCGGGGGACAGGACATGCCGCTGGTGGCTCAACTCACAAAGAGCTCGTTTCAACTCATGGAATAGGTTCCAAACATGACCAATGAGTGTTCGGCTCGACTCAGTTCATATAGGCTGCTTAATTTATCATAACCATATTTTCCATATATTTTATATCTTAAATTGAAAATAGTTGAAGTGTTTGGCTTGAGACCAATAAGCTTAGAGTTCAAATCCTATTGTTTATATTAGCTATGAAACAATTCACTTATTTTGTAAATGAGCTACTCAGTAGGTTTATAGTCTAAATTTTTATTTTAACTTTTAGAAAATACTTCTTTAAATGAACCAACTTAAACTTGGCCCATGTATCTCAGGCTCACCATGAGCTTGAGCTCGACTCGACTTGCCATAACAATGATACAATCTTGAACATCTTCTGTTTGGTTTGTTCAGCTGGTTGATCAGTACTAAGCTAAGGTCCCTTGTTTAGCATTGTTGGGTAAACATTAGGTCTGGATTCAAAATCTAAAAAAAGTTTGATACCTCAGTAAAAAGTGAGTCCCGACCTAGAGATTTCTCTAAATATTTCCTTCCTTCCATTAATTATTATTATCATTATATTAACTTTTACAGTAGAGGTATAAACCTTTTTTTTTTAAAGGCAAGCTGGGCTTAGGCAGACCCCTACCAGTTATACAATGATACAATTGGGATTTGAACTTACAACGTCCCAACACAAGGTGACTTGCCCCAGTTGGTAGGTAAACCGGAAACAAGTCAAGTCACTCGTGGCTCAGCTCATGTTTGGCATATAAAGAATTAGTCCACACTCGTAAAATAAGCTGGGTAAGCTGAATATGAAAAATAGGTACTCGGATCAGCTTGACTCGTCAAACCTCTTTATAAATATATTTTAGATATATTTTACATGTATTTTTTTAATCATATTTCTTTCAGTTCTAAAACAATGTATTTCTTTATAAAAAATGCGAGCTCAAACTCAGTTTGGCTCGCCACAATAACTAGTCAAGCTTGAACACTTCAAGGTTGGTTCAGCTCATTTACCAGCCCTAACTTGTAGAGATATGGACCTCAGTCCCTGAGAGTACAAGTCTTTTTAAAAGAGTTTGGACAACTCTGCTCAGTCTTAGATGAGCAGCAACCTACATGGTGAGCTGAATCAGTCTCAGTCTGGAGACCCCAGACAAGATTCTAGACCCGAGTCCCTCCTAATTATTAGTTGATTCTGTCCTTTGGTTTTAGGGTTTCATGCCTTTTCTTTTCATTGACCAAATGACCAAGAATGAGCCCCATGCCATGCCACACTCTTCTCATTGACCAAGATTATCTTGTGATTTGATTTCCCTGTACCCTTTATTTGGTCTCTTTTTGGATTATTTTATACACGTGAACCCACAAACGAGCAATAGTATGATACTGTTGTGGGGGGGGGGGGGGGGGGGGTAGGTATCTCAATCATACTAAGTGTGGTAGGCTTAGAGTGTTTGACAGCACTAGCTAGGCGGCATCAAAATGACCCAATGGTCCTCAGTTTTATATAGCCCTTAAAAACAGAGAGCAGATCAAGTGATCTGATAATCACCGTCCACAATGTACTAAATCAATGGACGGTGGAGATGTGGAATCACTTTCTTAAAGCTCCAAACTCGGGAATCTTTATTTTGCTAGTAGTGTTGCATAAACTTACATACAGAGGCTTGGGGACGCTTGCAAGTAGTGTTGTCAATGGGTCGGGTTTGACCCGGACCTGACCCGACGTACCAAAATCTATAGGGTTAGGGTCTGTTGATGAAAAAGGAGGCCTGATTAGAAACTGGGTCAGACCCAAATGGTCCGGTTAATATATGGAGTTGGGTATGGTTTGTGAAATTTCATGCCAAACCCGGGTCCAACCTGAGTTCTGCTTAAGACCCATGATTTTTCAGTACAAAAAGATAAAAAAAAAATTAATTATTTTACTGGGTATGGACCGGTGTAATTCATGTAAACCTTATAGTGTCCGGGTATGGTTTTTCTTATAGCAGAACCAATAAGATCCAGGTTCAGACCTGGTATCCATACCTCAGAACATATCTGGATCGAACTCACCTGGATCCGAACCAGATCAGACCCGTTGGCACAAGGCATTATTGTTACCAGGACAGTCACCCTATGCTTTGGCATGTCTCTCTCTTGAGACTAGGACTGTGACTTGAAAGAATATATTTTGGAATTATTGCTCTTTGTCAACATTCCTATGCTATGCCCCATAGATTATTGGCATTATGGGATGTATTTTTCATGGACATGACATGACCAAGAATATTCACTTTTTATCAATACATGATATGCAATGACCCTTCATTTTGGAAGGCACTAGTTTATTTTCATCAATGTAAAAAGCTATCTGATTGGACCACTTAGCTTACATCAATTCTAAGCTTTAGAGTAGTCACACCAAATTTTCCATGTTTGGCTTAGAAGCACGTCATATATTTGATAAATAACTTAAACTTTTACGTAAAATGTATATATGCCCACTCATCTTACCTCAATTTTGAGTTTGAATGAGTTGCTCCAAACTTTCCAAAGCCTGGAAAAGACAACTCATTGCAGGACGTAAACCTTCATGTTTCCAAATGAAGATCTACTAAATATATCTTTTATGTAAAAGATATGCCCCAACTTATTAAATGGGCAAGCCCCAAGGAGTGTGCAGTTGGTAGGGATGGCAGTGACCTGGGTGGGTGCGGGGGACAAGATCTCCATACCCGTCCCGTCTCAAAACTTTTTCTTTCATCCTCCATGGTCCATCCCTTTTGCGGGTTTTGATTTTCACCTTCATCCCCGGTTCATTCCCCATTTCATATCCTTCTTCCCCACCTTAAATGGAGTGGGTTTGGACCAATTTTTGTTTTTTTTCGATACAGGATTTAAATAATCTTTTTTTAGAGTCGTTAGAGGAAAGAGAGGAAGGATAGGAGAGAAATAAGACTTGTTTTTAGGGTTGGTAGGTATGAACTTAGGGTTAGAAATATATATATATATATATATATAAGATTTAAATATTATTTACAATATAATAAAGATATATTAGTAATTTCATTAATAGGGATCAGGGATGGGGGCAGGGCAAGGGCAATAGTAAGTCTATCCCCACATGGGTTTTGATTTTCACCTCTATTCTCCGTTTCATGTCTTCCATCTCTGCGGGTTCGGACCAATCCCCGTTTTCCCCGAGCCCACTGCCATCCTTAGTAGTTGGATGAGGACTAAGCCACTAGACATAGAGTTGAGGTTTTGATCCAGGTGTCAACCCCTTGCATTATTACCCAAAGCAAGGCGACTAGGGACAAGGGTGTCCCACGGTTTTACGTTGTAGGAGAAGCGACCGTAAGTTGGCAGGCATAGACCAGCATGACTAGGTCTCTTACTCTCAAGTGATTTCTCTGTTTCTCATGAAGAAAAAAAAACATTAGTTGGGCACGTTTACTTTGATCACCACAGGTGGGATGAGTCGTCACACTTGAGAAAGTTGATCTCAAGCTTCAAAGGATGAGCATTCTCACGTGAGAATCACAATCACAACTTGCACTTCCTCTTATTGTAGAATTTGAACTTGAGAAAGATCCGACAGATAGTTATTTGCATTCACAAGCTCTTGAAAAATCTGATTTTAACATGGCAGAAGTGAATTACATGACACTTGCTCTCCTAAGTTGAGATACTTTCAATTTTTTTTAAATTTGTATCAGGTTGTGCTGACTAGGGGTGGGCATCCGGCCCGGCAGCCCGATGGGCTGGGTTTGGACCATGATTTTAGGTTTGGGTCAGTTAGGTACCGGGCCAAAACCCGGCTCATTATATATGTGGGATGGGCTCGAGCTGCCCCGATGGGCCTGAGAATTATTTATTATTTTTATTAATAATATAATTTTTTTAAAAATTAATTACTATATAGTAACTTAGATAACTATATTATTTACCTAATTAGTTGCATGAAAACTTGCTATTTGTTAATTATTACTATTTACCTAATTAGTTACACTAATTATTTGTATAGGAACTTGCTATTCTCTCAACAACAACAACAACAACAACAACTACGCCTTCATCCCAAAACAATTGGGGTCAGCGATATGAACCAAAAAAGAAATTCATTTTGGGTCTTCCACATGAATCCTTTTCCTCCAATCATTTCTATCCAACGCCATGTCCTCGGTGAGGTTCAAAGCATTCATATCCTTTCCTATCATCTCCATCCAAGTCTTCCTAGGCCTACCCCGACCTCTTTTAACTAATATATTTTCCCATTTCTCCAACCTTCTAACTGGAGCATCATTAGGCCTTCGCCGAATATGTCCAAACCACCGTAAACGATTCTCTCGCATCTTATTTTCAATGGGTGCAACACCTACCTTCTTACGTATCTCTTCGTTCCGAATCTTATCTTTTATTGTATTTCCACACATCCATCTAAGCATCCGCATCTCAGCTACACTCATTTGTTGAATATGATGTCTCTTGGCAGCCCAACATTCCGTACCATATAGTAAAGCGGGTCTAATAGTCGTCCTATAAAACTTTCCCTTCAACCGCAATGGCATTCTACGATCGCACAGCACTCCAGTAGCACTTTTCCATTTCATCCACCCAACCTTTATCCTATGATTTACATCTCCATCAATTTCTCCATACTTTTGAATGATGGATCCCAAATATTTGAAATAATCATTCACCGGTATATCTTGCTCACCAAGCTTCACTACACTCCCATCACTACTTCGTTGCTTACTAAACCGACATTCCATATATTCAGTCTTACTCTTACTCAACTTAAAACCTCTAGCTTCCAATGCCTGTCTCCATAATTCTAACTTAGCATTAACCCCAGCTCTAGACTCATCAATCAAAACAATATCATCAGCAAACAACATACACCACGGTACATTTTCTTGAATAGATCTCGTAAGCTCATCCATCACTATCGCAAATAGGAAAGGGCTTAAAGCAGATCCTTGATGTAACCCAACCGTTATCGGAAAATTGGTTGACACCCCTCCACAAGTGCGGACATTGGTTACTACTCCTTCATACATATCTTTAATTATACTAATGTACTTGAGAGAAACACCTTTCTTCATCATTGTCCACCAGAGAACGTCCCTAGGTACTCTATCGTATGCCTTCTCTAAATCAATAAAAACCATATGCAAATCTTTGTTCCTCTCTCTATATCTTTCAATAAGTTGTCTAAGAAGATGTATAGCTTCCATAGTTGATCTTCCAGGCATAAAACCAAATTGATTCTCCGATATCATGACAACCTTCCTCAACCTAGACTCAATCACCCTCTCCCAAAGTTTCATAGTATGACTCATGAGTTTTATACCACGATAGTTTGTGCAATCTTGTATATCACCCTTATTCTTATATAAAGGCACCAAAGTACTCTTCCTCCACTCATTAGGCATCTTATTTGTTCGCCAAATCAAGTTAAAAAGATTTGTCAACCATTCTAAACCTTTTTCTCCCAAGCATTTCCAAGCCTCGATAGGTATACCATCTGGGCCAACTGCCCTTCTTGATTTCATTTTCTTCAAAGCCTCTGCAATTTCTTTCTTTTGAATCTTGCGCATGAAGTCACGATTTATCTCATGAAAAGGAATGGAGAAGTCTCCAAGATCTTGAGCATGACTATCATTAAATAGCTTATCAAAATAATCTTTCCATCTCTCCTTAATCTCCTCATCTTTGACTAAAACCCTTTGCGTTTCATCTTTGATACATCTAACCATACCCAAATCCTTCGATTTCCTATCTCTCATCTTTGCAAGCCTATAAATATCCTTCTCGCCTTCTTTGGTATCCAACTTGTCATAAACCTCCTTATATACCTTAGCCCTCGCGTTTCGAACAACTTTTTTAGCTTCCTTCTTTGCTATCATATACTTCTCCAAATTCTCATTATCACGACCCTTACTTAGATTTCTATAACACTCTCTTTTAACCTTAATAGCTAATTTGACATCCTCATTCCACCATGATGTATCCTTACCTAGTGGTGCACCGCCTTTAGACTCACCCAATACCTCCTTAGCTACCTTTCTCATACCACCCGCTATCTTATTCCACATTGATTCTGAATCCTCCTCGAGACACCAATCAACTTCCTTAACTACCTGCTCTACAAACATTCCTTGTTTAGCTCCTTTCAGTGCCCACCACTTAATTCTAGGATCTATTCTATGTCTATCCCTTTTGCGGCATTGTCTAATTCTAAGATCTAAAATTAAGACTCTATGTTGTGTAGCTACACTTTCTCCTGGTATAACCTTACAATCGATGCAACAACCCCTATCTCTCTTTCTAAGTAGGAAAAAATCTATCTGACTCGTATTAACCCCACTTTTAAATGTTACTAGGTGAGACTCCCTCTTCCTAAACCAGGTGTTTGCTAAGATCATATCATAGGACAAACAAAAATCTAAAATCCTTTCTCCACTTTCATTTCTTTCTCCTATACCATAGCCTCCATGGATATTCTCAAATCTATCCCTACTAATGCCTACATGTCCATTAAGGTCACCGCCGATGAAAAGCTTTTCTCCATAAGATGTCTCTTGTACTACTCCATCTAAATCTTCCCAAAATTGATGCTTAATGGAATCATCTAAACCTACTTGAGGTGCATAAACACTAATAATATTAATAATATCCGTACCTAATACTAATTTAATAAGTAAAATTCTATCACCCTTCCTACGGACCTCAACTACATTATCTATAAACTGACGACTCATAACAATCCCTACTCCATTCCTATTCCTATTTATTCCTGTATACCAAATCTTATATCCCCAAGGTTCTATCACTTTAGCTTTCTCACCTACCCATTTGGTCTCTTGAAGACATAAAATATCAATCTTTCTCCTACACATAACATCTACTAACTCTACCAACTTACCAGTTAAAGACCCTATGTTCCAAGTGGCTAACCTAATTTTATGGTCTTGGACTAACTTCTTTACCCCCACCCGTCCAACAAAGTGAGGGAACCCTTGCCTATTTGACACCACACCCGGGCGCCGGTGTGACGCGTCGCTTCTGGGCGACGACCTAGCAACCCTTGCACATTTATCACTGCCTCCGGGCCTAGAGAGTACAGCGCGTCGCTCAGTAGGGAACGCCCCAACGAAATTCTCATATTGGTTCATTTTCATAGGATATGACAAAGTTTTTATGCTGGCTGTCACAGGCCTACCGCAACCCTCCTCCTTTATCCGGGCTTGGGACCGGCAGTGTATAACTACACAGGCGGAGTTGAACTTGCTATTCTCTCATTAACTCATAATTTTAGTCAAGCATTTATGGATTTTAAGATTGGGCCAGGCAGGTCCCGCTTTACATTGGACCGTTGGGCAATGGAATTCTCTTCAAACCTGAGCCCGTTACGAACCAGGCCAAAACCTGACCGGTCCATTAGCGGGACCTCCCAATGCCCACCCCTGGTGCTAACTGATTTTTTTTTTAAAGATTACTTGTAAATTACTTAAAGGGTAGGAAATGGTAGGGTGTCATTCAATTCTCTCTCCGATCCCACCACCTGAGCCAGGATTTTCCCTCATTAGATATCAACAAAAAAAATAAAATAAAGGACAGCTTGATACTCTTTATTAGGTTCTGATTGGGGGGTTTACCTATCAAACCCTCCATTCTGGTGTGCATGTGAAACAAACGTGACAACTCCATTTTTCTATGAAGCCTACAGTCAACAAGGGTTTCTTTTCACATTTACCACGGATTTAATATATCAATCCGACCCGCAGGTGAAACAAACATGCCAAACTCCATTTTTCTGTGGGGCCTACAGTCAACCAAGGTTTCTTTTTAACATTTACCACACATTTAATATGTAAATCCATTCTCACAACCCCAGTCAGGATGGGGTGCAATATGATTGCACAAATATTTGTGCATGAAGGACTTTATTGCCCTCCATCAGGCCTTGGGTTCTCTACAACTGACAGGCCCTGCCCCAAGATTGGAGGGTGATTAGGTGCTTAATGCACAAATATTTGTGCAATCATATTGCACCTTATCTTTTTACCCATGCATGGATTTAAGTATGGAATTTTTCACATATAGGATGGCCTTTCCCATGGGGGTCGTTTCCTATTAACTGGTGGGAGTGAAGCAAACGAAGGCTAAAAGAGAGCATATATGACTCTGCTATGTCACAAGGATACTTGAACTTACACCTGTGGTGTGGTGTCCATTTATATACCAATAATGAAAAATTGCACAAAGTTGGTGTGCCCAGTGGAGCAGGATCCAGGGAGCGGCTATGTGTCATGGTTAAGTGCCATAGCCAATCACATGACAGCATTTACGTACAGAGAGTGAAATGCTGTCATGTGATTGGCTGTGGCACTTAGCCATGTCACTTAACCGCTCCTTTGATCTCAACTCGTGCTCAGTGTCCTTGTCGGCTTGTGGGCATTTTCATGTGACAATGAAAATATTATCAAAAATCAAATGATTTTTTTGTCATTGAAAAGCTTGCTTATTTCAAGGGCTTGGTTCAATCAACAGTCAACTGAAACTTTCAAACTAGTTTGTAAGCTAATAATTTCCATGGGCTTTAGAGTCAACTACAGACCATTTTTCAGATCAATTTGATGTATTGAGCAACCCTTTTATTTAGTTAAACTTCCATTTACTGTAGATAGTAAGCTTTGACTACCATATCATATCTTCCTAAACAGGGCTTGCAACATTGATATATTCGAATAGCTCTATCAAAATATAAACTTGGTTTCATTAAAAAATAACTCGTCCAATTTCATAAATACTTTCTTAGTCTCTTTTAATTAGTAGAAGTATCTTGTTTTAATTCTAAAAAACAAAATCCCATCCTAATTAGGAAGGATAACATTAAGTAGATAGGGAAAATATTGGCTAGTTGAAACTCATAGGAGGTCATTTTGACCAAATCTGACTCCATGGTGTGTTCCCATGGTCAAAGCAGTAGGAATGAAGCTTGGATCATATTTTTTAAATAGAAAAATATGAGTGTTTGAGGATTGAAAATTTGGTACATTGTGAGCCGTTGATTTTTCAACCCTCAAAATATACACATCAGAAGAACATGATCCAAGGGCTGTTTCTACTAAGCCAAACATGTCAACCACATATAGAGGGTCAGATGTGTACAGAATTTATAAAAATAAAAAATTAGAGTTGTTCACTAGGGTGTTTAGAATCCATGAAGGTAGTAAACATTATCCCCGGTAGACTTAATTCACAGTTAAACAATAGTTTCAGATGTTAATGAAAGCAAAGCAGGTTTAAGTTCTTTTTAATTACTTTCTCAATTCTATTGAGCAAATTTTTCCATCATTCCTAGCATAATAGTTGGCAAACTCAGTGAGTCATTTTGTTGCCTCGTGTCAATAGCTAATCGATTCAAGAAATCGACTTGACTTTGCCGAGTGAGCGGAGTCTTATCTACTTTTATTTTTCATGTGTGAGTGATAAATTCATATTTCAAATGAATACACTCTGAAAAAGTTTTGTATTTATGAAAAAATATGTTAATTATTTATTTTAATAAACAGTCATCGAGTCAGGTACGACCAATCCAATACCAAGTTCCAAGAATGCCAACCATAGTTCTTAGTTATTTCTAAAAATTTAACTACGAGGGTTTTAGTGCAAAAAAATTATCTTATGGTTGGCCTTAATCAATATCAAATAAACTGATGTGAAGTGATTGATTTTGCAGATGCATGAGGAATACAAAGAAAACCATGGCTGGTGGTTGATCAAATAATAAAGGGCATTTCTCTTAGATTGATGTGAAAATAGCCAATTCACATAGCTATTCTCCTAGTAAATGCCCCTACTTGCCAATCATTAAGACCTAGGCCCAACACCTATTGCAGAGATAAATGCATCATAATCAGAGAATAGAATTTTGATGGAGAAGATGGAAAAGTGGAAGTCACTGATCAAATTGGCGACTAACATCCTCCTATGCAATCATTTAAAATTAAAGTATGAATTGGCATTACTGTTTATGATGTAGTAGATGATGATAGTTTGAATAACTAATTGGATATAGCTAGAAATACATTTCATGCTATACATATATATCAGGCTTTAAAAGGTTGGTTTTTCAATTATATAACGTTCTCTAAAGATCTTTTGAGTATTTTGACAGATGTAAATGCAATATTTTGGTGGGTTACATGAAAATGTCTCTAAAGAGCTGAGTGAAAGCAGTAATTGCTGAAGAAAAAATAGAACAAGTAGCGACTGAAAACAAAAGGCCAAGACAAGAGCAACATGAAGTTTGAGATCAAGAGTAGAGCAAGAGCCAACACATACTAACTGAAACAAACTACTACGTGTTAAAGGGGAAGCAGATCAGGTCATGCTGAACATGAGCGTTTTTGCTCATGCCGACATCGTGGCCATCCGATTTACATTTTAAAAAGATAAAAAGTCAACAAAACCACGTGGCATTCATCTAAAATGCAAACAGACGGCCACGATGTCGGCATGAGCAAAAAGGCTCATGTTCAGCATGACCTGATCTGCTTCCTGTTACAGGTGCTTGTTTCTTTGCTACAGTAATGCCATCTAGGCCTCAGCAGAAGCTCAGTAAGCAGTTGGATCAAATGATATAGCTGGATGGTTAGTTCTCATTGTCGTAGCCAACGGGTCTCAAATTCGAATCTCCCGGGAGCCAGCTTATAAAAAAAAAAAAGAGGCTCAATAAGCAGATATAGCTAGCTTCTCAAGTAGACTAGGGTTGTCAATGGCCGGGCAATCCTTTTTCTACAAATCTGACAATTTGGTGATCATGAGCGAGTCTTTAATTTTTTTCTTCTCAAGTTGGAGTCAATCGGGAGAATACGGATCCCATCGTTTGAAATAGGATGGGTTCCATCATACATTTAATCTTAGCCATCCAATCAATGGCTAGATGGTTCTGCTGAAAAGCTAGGATTGAATGTATGATGGAACCCATCCTATTTCAAATGATGGGATCCGTGCTCCAATTGAGATAGTTATTTTTTTTTAATGGCAAGCTGGGGTTAGGCAGACCCCACCGGTTATCATTCAACCTACCACTGGGTTTTGAACCTGCAACGTCCCACAGGCACAAGGAAACGTGCACTGACAGCTCCTACCAACCATGCGGAGTCAATTGAGATAGTTGGAGTCTCAAGTTGAGAGAGTTTTACCTAGCAGGGCGGAAGACCCATTAAAAGACCTGGTTATGGGCGAGGGTTCCCTCGTCATATGATTGAGTTTCACTATCATACTCAAGGGTTCTCAGGTTTGAAACACAGCTCTCAGCTTGCCTATCAAGATAAAGTTTCCCCAAAGCATGTCTGCAAGAAATTTATAAGTGTCTACTCTTTTTGTATGCACATGCATTCAGCCAAATAACTTGTTGTGCAGAAGTACTGGACAGCACTTAAAGTGACGAATCAAAGCACCATGAAAATTTCCAGGAAATCATTTCTTAAGCAATCCATTGACATGGAGCACTTTTATGGATCAATAAAGATTAAAAGAACGAGTGAAAGAATATATGCACTGTAGATAGAATATCCAAATTATATGTCCATATGATTCTCATGAAGGAGACCCGTTCTTTTTCACTGCAAAAAGCAAGAAAGCTAGCATGGATCCTGCGCTTGTAAGGGTGTCAATAGGGTGGGTATGATTGATATGGACCCGTGTCAAGTCTGATGGAGTCAGGGTTTGGTAACAAAAGAAGTGGTCTGATCCAAGTCAGACCCATCAGGTCTGATGCATATATATATATATATATATATATATATATATATATATATATATATATATATATATATATATATAGAGAGAGAGAGAGAGAGAGAGAGAGAGAGATGGTTATAGTTTATGAAATTTCATATGAGATGCGGACCGATCCCAAGAGGCGGCCCAATTATCATATGGATCACGGCATGGTTTATAACATTTTATACCAGACTCGGGTCCAACCAAAGTTAACATTTTTTCAATGTAAAAGACATTTTTTTATTTTATCATGTGTAGATGGAGTCTGGCTTAGCTACTTTGTCATGTTACTTTTTGTGAATCTTCTAATTGTTTCCTTGTGACTTACATTGTAAAGTTGTGTCTAGAGTCTGTTTTGCTTTTGTTGAGTTTGATGTAAGCTACCCGATTTAGGTGAATCAATACCCCGAAGGGGCAACCCATATACTTGAACTGTAAGAGGCCTATGGGCTAAAATTGTGAATGAATCAAATGTGTTGAGCTTTATTTTGTTGACCCTCGTTGTGATTGCAATTTTTCTTTCTCTATTCTCTCTTGCACTCTAATTACAAGCTTCCGCTAGCAAGCGAGCGATAAGTAGGCTTGCAGCAATAAGGAAGGATCGCTGCACTGCACTAGCCTATTGAAGGAAATAGGCCCGTGATAAGTGATACCAGTGCTCATTCTCGTGCTGGGGAAGGGACTCTGGAGTCGGTGTCGATAGATGCACTGACAGACTATGATTTGTGAGCAAAACATCGTGGTGACTTATCAAAACTTACGTAACACCAAAGGCAAAACAGTTGTCAGAGCTGACGAGATGGGTTCACCTCGAGTCTAAGAGTAGATGGTTGTAACCGTCAACAAGTTGGTGGAAGATGTGACTTCGCACGAAAAAGCAATTTCATGGGCATTTGAATTATTTGGTAGACTGAATGATGTGGTGGCGAGCCTGCAAGAGCATGAGAACTTACTGACGAAACAGGTCACTTCATTGATGACAACAGTGACTGACTTGCAGACTGAAGTATAGAGGAGCTTCAGTTGATGAACTGCATATTGCAGCAAACAGTGATCCTAAATAAAAAAAATGGTGAGAGGCCATCAATGATTGATGTGTAAAGACCAGCCAAATTTAATGGTTCTCGCGACAGCAAGGCCATTGAGAACTTCTTGTTCCAAGTAGAAGACTACTTGGATATTCAGAATGTGATAGTTGAATATCTCAGGATTAAGGCTGCAGCAGCTCTACTGGATGGAGATGCTATCGCTTGGTGGAGGCAGAAACGCAGTGACATAGAGAGAGGTCAATGCATGACAGACACCTTTGACGACTTCAAAATGAAACTGTGCAACTACTTCATGTCGAGGAATATGTAAAGACATACTTACAGGATGGTGTCAGATCTTAAACATACTGGTTCATTGCAAGACCATGTCAGAACGTTCCAGAAGCTTATGCTTGAGGTACCTAACATGCCAAACGGAGACAAGCTCAACTGGTTCATTGTGGGACTTCAGCCATGGGCACAGTCTAAAGTAGAAAGGAGTAACCCCAGTATTTTGAAAGATGTATACATGATGACCGAGAGCTTAGTAGACACTCAGTGCAAGCCCTTCACCCCATCAACCAAGGTCGAAAAGAAGCTTGACCACAGAGGCAAGAAGGATGAGCGATGTGATAATAAAAGTGAGGCATCGACATCCCACCAATTTAATAAGAAACAAAACTTCAAGAAGTATAACAACAGTAACAAGGAAGCAGTTGTTACTTATTGGTTCTGTGGCGATAGGCATATCGTCAGGCAGTGTCAAAAATGCCTTATAAAGGATGATAGGCAAGCCAATGCAGTGCAGACAGAATGCAGTGATACTGAGACCATGTAACCAAGGATGGGGCCATGCGATCGATTAACGTTGCTAGAAGTTACGCAGCTGAAAACATGCAGGTCAGTAATGAACTCATGTACCTGTAAATCATTATGAATGAAAAGTCTACTTCAGCAATGGTAGACTATGGGGCCACACACAATTTCATCTCGCATGAAGAGGCGAAGCGGTTGGGCTTGAAGCCCGAGCCAAAGCAGAAGACCATCAAAACAGTTAACTCTGAGGCCAAGCTCATCCTTGGTGAAGCAAGAGATGTGGCTATCCAAATTGAGAGTTGGGCCGGCAAGGCCAACTTCTCTATGGTACCCCTAAATGATTTTAAGATGATTTTGGGTATAAAGTTTCTGTGCAGCCAGAATGTGATGATGATGTCAAAGTTTAACTCATTGACGATTATGGGGCCAAACATGTCACACACAGTTCAGTGCCTTACTTAGAAAGGCAAGACTCCAGTGTTATCGACAATGCAATTGAAAAAGGGTGTCAAGCGTAGAGAGCAAACATTCTTAGTTGTCGTACGCGCAGAAGAAGGAAATGTGCAAGCAGCAGTGTCGTTGACTCTAGCCCCACTGTTGGCGGAGTTTCAAAGGGTGATGCCTCCGGAATTGTCGAAATGTCTACCACCTAGACGTGAGGTCGACCATAAGATTGAGTTGACCCCGAGAGCGAAGCCTCCTACAATGGTTTCATACTGTATGGGGCTAGTTGAGTTGAAAGAACTGTGCAGGCAGCTAGACGAGATGCTGGATGCAGGCATCGTTCATCCATCAAAAGCACCATTCGGCACACCAATCCCATTTCAGATAAAATATGACAGCTCCAAGCGGTTATATGTGGACTATCGTGCGATAAATAAGGTCACGGTAATTAACAAGTACCCGTTGTCACTAATAACGGACTTGTTCGATCAATTGGGCAGTGCTCGAGTCTTTTCAAAGCTAGACTTGAGATCGGGTTACTGGTAGGTGAGGATTACAAATGACGATAAACCGAAGACAACTTATGTCACCCACTATGGTGCTTATGAATTCTTAGTAATGTCATTCGGGTTGATGAATGCTCCAGCCACATTCATGACCCTAATGAATTAGATTTTCTATCATTTCTTAGACAAGTTTGTGGTAGTGTACTTGGATGACATCATGATCTATAGCAACAATATGAAGGAATATGTCAGGAACTTGCAAACAATATTTCAGGTGCTAAAGGTTAATGCCTCTGTGTTAAACGAGAAAAGTGTCTCTTCAGACAGGAGGAGATCAGTTTCCTCGACCACGTTATGGGGCATGATGTGCTACGAATGGATGGGCAAAAGATAAGAGCCATCCAAGAATGGGTTCCATCAAGCAAAATATCAGAGTTGCGGTCATTCCTTGATTTGGTGAATTACTATCGGTGATTCATTGAAGGTTACTCCCTCATTGTTGTGCCCCTCACTGACTTGTTAAAGAAGAATCTGGTATGGCTCTGGACAAGAATATGCCAAGATGCCTTCGATAGATTGAAGAAAGCCTTAGTGAGGGAACCAGTGTTGCGATTGCCAGATCACTCGAGACCCTTTGAGGTCCACACAGACACCCCAAACTTTGCCATTGATGAAGTTATTATATAGGATGGTCATTTGATCGCATATGAGAGTCGTAAGCTAAAGGGTGCAGAGAGGCGTTACACAGTGCATAAACATGAGATGACGACCATCATGTATTACCTCAGGACTTGGCGACACTACCTTCTAGGTGCCCAGTTTATCGTCAAGATGAATAATGTCGCCATGAGCTATTTTCAAACACAAAAGAAGTTGACGCCTAAGCAAGCTCAGTGGCAGATGTTTTTTACTGAGTTCGACTTTGCCTTAGAGTACAAGGTTGTGAAGACCAATATAGTTGCAGACGCCTTGAGCCGCAGGGATGAACTGACTGTTGTGAATCCGGAGCCTTCCGAAGTGCATTTGGTGGGCGCTTTGCTGAGCCGCATCCGTTATAAAACCAACGTTTCTTTTAAAAAAAATTTATATTGGACCCGGGTCGGGCTGGGTCGGGCTGGGTCGGGTCGGGTCCGGACCCGGGCCCCTTTTCATTAGGGTTTTAGTAACCCGACTCAAGAAGAGGATTTTAAATCCTCTTCCCGAGCGCCGCAACACCCCCCCCCCCTCCACCTGCGATTTCGGGGAGATAGGGGGAAACCCACTGGGGTTTCCCCATTCATCGCCCCCCCCTGTGCCTTTAAGAGTTGTGTAGGAGGGCGAGGGGAGGCACGCCTCCCTTTCGCAGCCCTTCGATCCCCTCGCGACGACCCCCCTCCTCCCTTGCTGCGCTCGCCACCAGCATCGTCGTTGCGACCCACACCGACGCCGGTCACCGCCTCTCAGGTACGCCTCTCCTCCTCCCTCTTCTTCTCTCTCTTCCCCCCCCCCCCCCCTTTCTCTGTCACCTCGTCGGGAGGCCGACAGGCGGCGCATGGCCCCTGCCGCGCCGCCCCTCTCCTCTGTGGCCTGTGAAGGGGTCAGCAGGAGGTTGGTGGCTCCTGCCAACCCGGTCTCTCTCTCTGGCAGGGGTTAGTCCCCCTGCCGCCTCTCGATCACCTGTAGGCAGGGGCAATGCCCCTGCCGCTTCATGTTTCCTGGCAGGCAAGGGCTCGCCCTGTTGTCTCTAGGGTTTTGACGCACAGGGGTAGTGCCCCTGCCGCCTTCCTGTCTCAGTTGGCAGGGGCAATGCCCCTATCGCCCTTTGTTTTGCTGGGCTGGCAGGGGCTCGCCCCTTGCCGCCCCTTGGCTTCTGGGAGGGCAGGGGATATCCGCTTGTTGCCCCTTGATTCTCGGCACGTAGGGGCTTGTCCCTCTGTCACCCCCGTCCCGAGCTCTCTCTCTCTCTCTATGTCGGCAGGGTTGGCCCCCTGCCTCCTCTCGGCTGTCGGCAGGGGCTGGCCCCTGCCTCCTTGTTGTTGTCGGCAGGGGCTAGCCCTGCCGTCTCTTGGCTGTCGGCAGGGGCTCAGCCCCTGCCGCTTCATTGTTGTCGGCAGAGGCTGCCCCCTCTGCCGTATCGATGCTGCCGACAGGGGCTGGTCCCCTGCCATCTCGTCGGCAGAGGTTGGCACCCCTGCCGTTTCGATGCAGTCGGCAAGGGCTGGCTCCCTGCCGTCTCGTGCTGTCGGCAGGGGTTGGCCCCCCTTTCGCTTCGATGCCGTCGGCAGAGGCTTGCCCCCCTTGTCGTCTCGTTACTGTCGGCAGGGGCTCGACCCCTGCCGCTTCGCTGCGGTCAGCAGGGGCAGGCCCCCTCCGCCTTGTTGCTATCGGCAGAGGCTGGCCCTCTGCCGCCTCGCTGTTTTCGACAGGGGCTCATCCCCTGTCGCCCCGTTGTTGTCAGTCGACAGGGGAACACCCCCTGTCACTTTTCCGTTTTCGGCCAACAGGAGTACACCCCTGTTGCCTCTCTCTTTTTTGATCGAGAGACTTGATTTTTTTTTCTTCGCATGATAAATAATGTAGCCTTGAATACTCATACTTTTGCAGACTTCGTATCGAACTCCGCTCTGGCTCCGCGGCCTGAGCCTCGTATCATCTACACTCGTAGACACACGCAGCTGCACGACATCCCGAGGTAGGGTAAAGTCGCACAAAGGGCAATAAATGAACATATTTAAGTTGAAATAATTAAGATGCCTATGCTAGATATGCTTAGATTTATACTGCTTCTGCATTGCATATTTTCTTGTCTGCATATTTATGAGTCGAGGTATGATTTTACTCTTTGAGTATTAATTTGCGTATTTGCTTATGTGGTTTCGTACTTTTTGCAATACTTATACCCTTAATTGCTTGCATATATACTTGTTTGTACGTTCCTATGGGGCGGTGTACAATTTCATTCTTCGATTATTATTTTGCATAGTTGCTTATGAGTTTGAGGTGTGGTTTCATACTTCGTGCAATACCTATGCCCTTGTTTGCTTGCATCCATTTTTGGTTGCACGTTTCCTTTGAGTGAGGTACGACTTCATGTCTCGTGTATTACTTATGACCTTATGTGTTTGCCTATCTAAGTGGTCAAGGTATGGTTTTGGTACCTCGTGTGTTACTTATGTGCTTTTCGCTCGATGTGCGGCATTGTAAGTCGAGAGTTGCTTGTTGTCATGTTATAATCTGCATATGCTCACACTTATGGTAAATAGGTACTTACATAAATGTAATCTTGTGCCTAACTTGATTTCAGTTATTTTCAAAACACTAGAAGTGGCGCTTGTGCGCTACAGTTCTTTTAAAGAGGGTTTCCTTCTGCAAACCCAGTGCTCTTCAAATTGCACAGCTTTTGCAAAGTTAAGTTTTAAGTCTCGCAAGATTGTAAAGTCACATTTGGGCCCTCCCAAGTCCACACACTTGGGAGAAATGTTTTATAACCTTGATTCAAGTTGCGGCTCAATTTAAATAACCCCGATTGGGGGCAGGAGCCTGTGATCGAGTGAGGTTCTATTGAAGGACTCATTCTTCATTTATTAAACTTAGTGTCGCGTGTCGTGCGAATCATGTCGATTTTAAGATAAATTTTGGATGCAAGATTGATAGTATTGTGCCTTGCGTGAATGACTTAATGTGGCATTGTGGCTTTTAAGGATGAATCGTGCCAAATGAGCACTCATATATCCTTTGGATCATTATGAAGTTGTGTGTTGGGTGTTCCTTTTGAGAAGCCTATGCACCTCCCTTTTTCAGTGTTGCGTACTTTTAGACATGCACGACATGTTAAGTACTTTGTTGATCGGACGAGAGATCCGAGACGACCTTGTATCATGAAATATGAAAAATATTATTGAAATGAATTCAAGACTTATCTTGTCAAATTGTGTTGTGTTACTTCTTATGCAGATAATATCTGTTGGGGTTTCTTTAGTGAAACCATATCCCTTTTATCATAGTCGTACTTTTGACAAGTATGTCCGTACTTTTTGACAAGTACGTCTTCTTACGTTGCGATGATTGGATGAGTAGGTTGTGGTAACCTTGATGAGTGCATATAACAAAATGCTGAGATCACCTAAATAAGTGATGATTTCTGCCTTCAACGGCAAGATACTCGAGTTGGGTCGAAAGACCAGAGTATGTAGAATGAGTTTTCAGTTAACTACCCCTGATGTACTCATTCGAACCGCTGACTCATGTCAGGAGAGAGGACGGGAAGGTACAAAAACTTCGATGGACAAGCCATTAATGGCAGTTACGAGCAAAAGACTAGGCTTCCCCAGTCATCGAAGTTAGGGGAAAGAGACTACCATGATTATCCTAGGTGGTAGCTCTCCCTGTTCAGGATGCATCCATTGTTTATGCTGCTTTGGGGATTTCTCTCTTGGTTAATGACCGTCCCCTCAGGTGCGGACTCAGTCAGCTATCCGGGTTATCTTAAAATACATAGCATAATAAACCCTCGGATCAGTCTAGGCTGTTTCTAGAGTCGTGCCTTGTGCGTACCTACTTGGCCAGTTAATATCGAAACATAATTTAAATCTGATCCCATAATTTGTTGAGTTATGCACGTATGAAAGTTATAGCATGCAACAGGTTTCAATACTTATGAAATTATGTGGGTGGTTGATGTAGCATCGTATTTTGCTAGTTAAATTGCTTATACAGTGCTTTGCTTATAATAATTAGCCTACTTGTGCCAGTGAAATGCTTGTAATAGTTTTAGCATTTTGCTCACGATAGTTACTCCATGAATCTATTGAAATTAAATTGCTATAAAATTGTCTGTCTACTTGACATATTAAATTACTCTGCTTAATTATGTTCAATATTGTCCTGTATGTGCACCTACCAGTTTTTAGTGAAACTGGCTCATTTTATGGGCAGGTGATGTATAGGTGATACACTCTGCGATGACACGATAGCGCGATGAGTTCAAGATAGATCTCTTTCCCTGACGTTTCGCTCCTAAGGACATGTTGGTAAATTTGGTATAAAGTGTATTTCAAAATTTCTCTTTTTATTAAACCTTGAGTTACTAAAACTGTTTTAGTAAACTTCTTCTTGGTTTCAACAAACAAATTGTAAATCATTGAAATTGCATTTTAAGACCCTTTGATTTCAATAGTTGTGCGGAATTCGGTAAAGGAAAGTTTACGCTGTAATGCGCTCAAGGTCCATCGACTTGTTGTTTTAAAAATATCATTTTCCGCTGAAGTACTATTTAGACTCTGATAATTGTATGGTTTCAAAGCTTTCTAAACTATTCTAAAAGTTACAAGTCCTGGATTTTTGGGGCGTTGCGTCCGTGAAGGTATGCAGTAGGATCCGACGACACAACACCTTATTTCTCTGGCGCAGGTAGGGAAGACTCAGTAATTTTGGCTATAAGATGGCCTCCTTGTTATAAAGAAAGGATGTGCCTTCGTGCCACGATGAAGAAGCTTCTGTCGTGAACTGCTTAAGGAGTGCTATGATACACTATAGGCCGGTCATCCTGGTCAGGAGCGGATCTTTGCACTTCTTGAGCACGGCTACTATTGGCTGCAGATAAGGGACAATGTGCAGAGGTATTTGCAAACATGACTCGTCTGCCAGCAAGACAAGGAAAGCAACCAAAAGATTGTCATCCTCCTTGAGTCTCTGCTTATTCTAAAATGTCCTTGGGAAAGCATTTTCATAGACTTTATTGTTAGTCTGTAGAAGGTAGATGGCTTCAGCTTCATCCTGGTGGTGGTGGATCATTTCTCAAAGTATGTCACATTCATCCCAGCTTCTAAGGAGTGTCATGCAGAGAAGACTGCAAAGTTGGTTATAAAGCATGTGGTAAAGCACTGGGGCATACCAAAGCGCATTGTAAGTGATCGTGATGCTTGCTTCACGGGCAAGTTCTGGCGTGAAGTATTTTGGCTACTTGGCTCTGATTTGCTGTTTTCAACAAGCTTGCATCCATAGACCGATGAGCAAACAGAGCGTATCAACAGGATACTTGAGTAGTACTTAAGGCACTTTGTTAGTGCCAATTCGAAAAATTGGGTAAAGCTCCTTGATGTGGCACAATTCTGTTACAGTCTACAGAAGAGCGAGTCTTCAGGCCACAACCCATTTGAAATAGCCATGGGGCAATAGTCGCTGACCCTGCACACCCTTGTCGTGCAAGAAAAGGGAAAGTCATCCTTCGCCTATCAGTTTGTTCGAGACTGACATGAGTATAATGAGTTGGCGAACCTACATAAGGCAAAAAAGAGAATAAAGAAGTGGGTGGACAAGCATCGTCGACCTGCTGGGTTCCAAGTTAGGGACCAAGTGTTGGTGAAGTTTTATCCTAGTCGCACAGGCATCTTCCGCGGGCAGCACCACAGACTAATCAGAAAGTATGAAGGATCATTTACCATCATAAAGAAAGTGGGCAAACTGACGTACAAGCTGGAGTTGCCCCCAGATTTCAAGGTGCATCTGGTGTTCCACGTGTGCAACCTCAAACAGTTTCATACAGATGACGGAGATCCAAAACGTAGTGTGCCTCAACGCGCTTCCATCATGCAGAGGCCACCAGCAACACAATGGGTCGAGAAGAACCTCAGTCAGATCCTTCGCCACAAGGTCAACTACTTGGGCGAAGCAAAGAAATACCTAGTGTAGTGGGAGGAAACAACGAAACCTATGTGGGAGTCAGCTTTTCAGATGAACAGCTGCTATCCAACTGAAGTCAGGGCTTACCATAAAACAAATGGCATCGAGCATAGTGATTGATTTGAAGGAGGAAGCATGTTCCCTTATGATTTACATTGTAAAGTTGTATCTAGAGTCTGTTCTGCTTTTGTTGAGTCTGATGTAAGTTGTCTGGTTCAAGTGAATCAATACCTCGAAGGGGCAGCCCATATACTTGAACTGTAAGAGGCCTATAGGCTAAAATTGTGAATGAATCAAATAAGTTGATCTTTCTTTTATTCATCCTCATTGTGATTGCTTCTTGTGATTGTAATTTTTCTCCCTCTATTCTCTTTTGCTCTCTTGCACTCTGATTACAAGCTTTCGCGACTGGCAAGCAAGCGATAAGTAGGCTTGCGGTGGTAAGAAGGATCGTCGCACCGTGCTGGCCTATTGAAGGAAATAGGTCTGTGACACTAACGATCTTTGGCATTAAAGTACACCCAGGTTGCCCATCCGATTGGTTTGGCTCAGGCTGAACCTTTGAAAAAAAGTATGTTTTCTTTATATCTGATTTTTTTAAAAAACAAAGCAGGGGACTGTTCAACCTCAACTAACACAGTTGACTGGTTAGAACAGTGCACGATTCAGCTGGGTTGAAGCTCGATAAAAAAAAAGAGACTATATACTTGTTATGGGCAGTCACTTAGCTGCTAAACAGCCCAGTCACTGTTGGCTGGGCAAAAGTACATAGAAAGTAAAACAAGTGGGCCAAGCCACTCAGTTGGGCAGAGTATGAACAAATATATATATATATATATATATATATATATAATAAGTACAAATAGTATATGGTAAACAAAAAAACATAATGTTGACAGATTTCACCAAAACAATGTTTGCATAATGAACACGTTAGGCATGTTCAGATTCACACATAATGGCATTCAAATTTACACGTAATGTGTGGGTAGAATTACATATATTCAAGTTTAAAAAAATGTTCAGATTTACTTATATGTTTTAATTATGTGTATGAGTGTAAGTGTTTATGATTATGCTCAAAATTTAACATGCCAAATGCACATAGTTATGTCCAGATCTTTACATGTATAATGCTCGTGTTATTTTCAGATTTACATATGCTATAAGTTTAGCTTCCATGCATGCAAATGTATCGGTTTATACATACATTATATGCAGTTTTGCATGATTGTACATGTGCAGATTTGTATATGATTATTACTGGTATGTTATGCATGTTTCATATGAATATGTGAAAGTGTTCTTATGCCTACCAATGGTGTCCCGTGTGCGGGCAGCATGCTTTGAATTTGGTGGGTATGTGTGACGTACCCCGAGTTTGCCAAAATGGCAAAAGAATTTTGGTTATGTATGATTTTGACATACAAAGTGTTGTTAACATACATATGCATGAAATGAAAATATGAATCTTAAGACTTTGGGTTTTTGTTGTTGCATTTGTATAATTGCATGAATGTTTGCATATCGATTATGAGATGTATCATGAAAAGGAAGTGGCATTTTTGCAATCATGTGAAATTTGTTATTCATGTACATTCTCGTTTATTGTGTATGAATGTACATTTGAGAGCATGTTAAATGATTGTATAAGTGGCATGCTTATTATAGTTTTTACATTAGATGCATCAGTGGTCAAAAGTGAATCATGGTAGGTCGTATGGGCCTCGAGCAGGTGTTGCTCCATGTTTAGTTTTCCTGCATCGCAAAAATCAATTTGATATTCTTTGAATTAAATTACATTGTTTCATATTATAACGGTTTGAGGTCCCGTGATGAGTTTCACATGTTGATTTGCGAAACGATATTGTGTTTTGCATGTTGATTTGCAAAATTGGTATTGTAAAATAAATTATTCTTATGATAAAAAGAGAAAGCAGTGTAATTAATGTTTTTTTTAGATGTCTCTTCTACGGTGTGGGAATCCTAGACTGCTATTTTAGAGAACCATGAAGATACTAAAACTTCGTGTGCATTTATGCCCCTAAACCCAATTAGTTAGTTTACCTTTCGGTCACGATTTTAGAGAGATTCTACCACTTTATATGTGGGTGGTGTGTAGACACAATTGTTGTTATTGGTATACCAAGAAAGTGGTATCAATAGATATTGATTTTCTTAGTGTCCTAACATTATATGTTGATTTCTAATATTTTGATAGATGACGTTTATTCGTGATATCAGTCAAGGGCTAAGTGTGGAACCCAATAATAAAGTATAAATTGTGTGTTAAGCTACGACTGAAAACATAACTTGACCTCAAAAAATTTTGTATCGAATATTTGCGAGTAATAATAAAAAAGTGGTACTAAAATTGTGTGCATTTAATAGGGACATGCATATAAAAGAAAAATCTAATAAAAGATAATAATTTACTCATACATGTGCCTTAATATCATGCATATTCTTGTTATGCATTAGATCATGCATATTTACATGTTCTCTTATTTGTGTTATATTAATGATTGCATAATAATTACTTTTGAATGCATGATAATTACTTTTGAATGCATGATAAATGTTCTCTATTGCTTAATAGTTGTTTCTTATTGTTTAATAATTGTTCCCTATTGTATGAATGATTATTTGAATGATGATTTTATTGTAATTGTATTTTTTTAAAAAGTTGCATAAATTTTATTTATATTTTTTTTACTTATTTGATTAATTAGAGGGACTTGTACGCTGGATCTATGATTCTGACATCCTACTTTTTGTGGTGTTGATAGCCAATCTCTGAGACCTATATAGTGATGGGACAGTTGCTTTAGAGAGTTACGAGGAATACATGATTGCTTGGCAATTTTACTTAGGATTGATGGTAATGTAAGATCATTTGTGGATGCGTTATAACTGTAGGCCCTGAATTTCTGAAAATATTTTCACAATTGTTTAAAAAAAAAATACTTGTTAACAGGTATGAGTTGGAGTTGTTTAAGTTGATTTGAGTCAAGCTTGGGTTGGGATGGGTTGAAGCTAACCTGATAATACATTGGGTTAATGAAGTTAAATGCCTGGGCACATGGGTTGTCAAACAACCCAGTGGGGCTTTTGGGTTATGCCATGTTATTTTATCACAATAAGCTGATGAACCTTGCATTTTCGTAACAGATAAAAGAATAAGAACTTTATTTTTTTAATAAAATATATAACATTTTAATATCCAAAAAAATGTAAAAGCCTATTTGCTTCACATGTTATTTTTTAACAGATTTTTTGAAGGGGGTAAAACAAACAAGGGATGAAGTTTACACACAGTGAGCTAGAAATTTCAATTAGATAAATGAAGTTTAATTTGAGATAGTACTTTAAATTAATAAATTATGAAAAAAACGGAGAAAGTAAATTAATTTCTAAATTTTTGAAGCGATAAATATAAACAATCAAAAGAAACATTTCCGATTTTCTGTTATTTCACAATTGCTATTGGGAACGTAGTACACATCTTTATCCTCTAACATGAGATAAAGAGCGAGCACCATCTGACTTTTTAAGGGAAAAAATGAAAAAAGTATTTGGATTGTTCCCCTTTCGGTTAAGATTTAAATATCCCAATAGGTAATTTGTTAATAATCACTTAATTTCTACTCTTAGTCGACTGATTAATTTCTCATTGCTTCTTAATAGGATCAATAATAAGAAAACCCTCCGTAATTAAGTTTGGATCTGATCCTTATGGCACCAGTTCAGGCACCATCAAAGTGATAAAACAATGGACTTGGTTCTAACTAAAGGATAAGACAATGGACCTAACCATAACTACGCTAGTCCAACCATCTTATCTTTATAATTTTACTTTGAGCTAATGGACGTGCAGGAAAACCAATTTCAACCCAATTAAAATAATACAAGTAGAAGGGGTAGTGTTATTTTTAGATCCATCTAGGGATAGATGTAAACAGGTCGGACTCGGCTCAGATATAGGCATTACTGAGTCCGACTTAATCCGGTTTGACCTAATAGGATTGAGAATCGGAATTGGATTTGGATGAAAAAGGATAAAACCAAATCAGGATCCAACTAGCTTAAAACCTGGTATTTACACTTAATCTGTTCGGGTTTTTGGCCGGATTTGGGTTTGAGTTTGAATGTAAAAATCAATACCAAACCCAGATCCAATTATTAATCGGATCCAGATTTGGCTTACAGAAACCGACTAATCAGTTTCGGATTTGGGTAGGATGTTGGGTTACTTCCGACCCATTGACATCTCTAGATCCATCTTCTTACCCTAATTTCAACCAAAAATAAATAGTCAAGAACATTGCATGCTTTCGGCTTGTGCATGGTTACTTACGGCCTCATGAGAGCCCTATCATATGTTTGAGGGTAGGATTTCTTTTTCGTAAGAATCTGTTTGTGGGACCTTCAATTCGGATGGAACCAAGCACAAGCAGCATGGTCATGACTCATGAATCATGATTGATGAAGATGACGACGATGGCATCACCACCACACCGCATGATCCAGTGCTGGGATTCGAACGTGAGACCAAATCTCATCGTTCCTGCAACCACTCGGTGAAATGGTCCGACGACAAGGCTTCTCTCTGCCTCGCACCACCGTCTTCGTCTTCATCACCACCACCATTATCGTCTTCCTCCCCTTCGTCTTCACCCATCAACACCCACTTCCCGACTTCCCCTGCCAGCCTCCGCACCACCACTCCTACCCAATCTGCAACTCGAGCCCGGTCTCTCGTCTCCATCCTCACCCTCCCTGAGAAGATCCAGCAGCTCTCCAACAACGCCTCTTCCGTCCCAAGGCTCGGCATCCCCGCCTTACAATGGTGGTCGGAATCCCTCCACGGGATCGCCACCGACTGCCCCGGCGTCGATTTCGGTGGCGCCATCGCTTCCGCCACCGTCTTCCCGCAGGTGATCCTCACCACGGCCTCCTTCAACAGAACCCTCTGGAATCTGATCGCTAAGTCAATAGGGGGGGGGGGGGAGCGAGAGCGATGTACAACGTGGGTCAGGCGGGACTCACCTACTGGGCGCCCAATGTCAATATTTTCAGGGACCCCAGGTGGGGGAGAGGCCAGGAGACGCCCGGTTAAGACCCATTTGTCGTCGATGCTTATGCCGTCGAGTATGTCAGGGGCTTCCAGGGAGAGTATGGTGGTGGTGGTCGTGAAGATGGAGGTGGTGGGTTCCCAGAGAAGAGGTTTCTGGAGGGGTCGGATGGTTCTGGTGGTGGTGAATTGATACTTTCTGCCTGTTGCAAGCATTTCATAGCTTATGATCTTGAGAAGTGGGGAATTTCACGCGTTACACCTTCAATGCGCAGGTTATTCTTTGCCCTTTGGCTTTACTTCTTTGCTTGCTTAGCGAGATAGGATCAGATTATTGTGGATTTTGCCAAATTTGACTCATAGAAGTAGGATGCAGTTTTGAATTGGTAATTTTGAGAATGCTCCTTCTCTGTGTTCTTTTTTGTGATTAGTGCTCTCTTCACCATGCTATAGTTTTGCTTGATAGGTGTCGGAGTAAGATTTGGAGGATACGTATGAGCCTCCATTCAAGAGCTGCATCCAGGAAGGCCATGCCAGCTGCCTGATGTGCTCTTACAATGAGATCAATGGGGTGCCCTCTTGTGAACTGCGAGATCTGTTTCAGGCCGCTCGAACTCAATGGGGATTCAATGGGTAAGGAGGTCTTGGTTGTGGTTTCTCCTATTCAGTCACCCAGTTGCTCACAATCCAGATTTTCTCTTCCGGGTTTCTAGTATCACCTTGAAACTTCATCAGTTTCTTGGCAAGGCTGCTTGCAGAATGGGAAGGCTATTTCAATGGTTGCGGCATTGGAATAACACCATGTTGAATTCACATAAACAGAGAAGGCAATCCTTATTTTCATCCTTGTCATTTCAATATATGTTGCATCCAATTGTGTCACCTGAAACTAGTTAAGCATCTGTAGATCTATGCTTACTTCTGGCTATCTGGCTGGTTCACATTCTGTTGACCACACATTATCGTCCTTGAAAATTAAAGCCATGATGAAGCCTGCTCCTTTCTAATGAACAAACCCCAGAATAGAGAAAAGTGGTACCTCTGATGCCAGAGAGAGAAGGGCGTCAGCTGCTGTACTGCTGGTTCTCTGTTTTTGGTTATCCCGATTTTACTGAACCTTGGCTGTGTCGTGCCATATGTTCACCTGTACTCTCCCATAATTCAACTCCCCGATTTGCCGATGGTACCATCAGAGGCTTATCTTGGACATTTGGATTTCACTTACATGCACTTGCTGAAAGAACAAACGATAGTCCTTTTTACTTTCCATATTGACCAATGACCATTGAACGAATGTGCTCTCATAATTATCTAAAGTGGTTTTTCACTTGGACATAACTGGTGAAAGAAAATGCAGATGCATGACATCTGACTGTGATGCTGTAGCAACAATCTATTAATACCAAAAGTATGCACCAACTCCTGAGGATTTCCCAAATTTGGGGTGTTAAAAGGGAAATCCATCGACCCCTTTTGGATAACTTGTAGAATACGATGAACTGTTCATTTTTTTTTCTGCAGGTACCCAGTCTTGATAATGAGTCATATTCATGGATGGATATGTCAATATCCATTCATGATTTTTGGACCATCTTCGGTATGCTCATTTATTGATATATAGGGAATCTTCATACCAAATTTTACTGAGAAATATTTTATAATTTAGGAATTATGGCTTTGCGAAATCATGTACAGAAACTGTGTATACCCTGTATTTTCTGATCTATGCACTTACCCATTACCTATGGAAATTCAATCATTATATATATATATATATATATATATATATATATATATATATATATATATATATATATATATATATTTTCCATCATAAATCTATATATATGCATATAAATATATATATATATATACATACATATATATATATATATGTGTGTGGATCTCTTCATATACATTAGTTTTTAGGCATAAGCATCTAGGTAGACACTTTTTTCTGTAAATGCACCTCCATTATCACGTCACTTAGCACAAATTTGAGCATTTAGATATATACATATATATCTTCGTTGTACATGTTATATATATAACTCTAAAATCCATTGTGTTCTATCCTAAATGCACAGAGAATTCAGGCATGTGCAATGAGATTTTATAAAATGCAAGTCGGAAAACATGATGCATGCTTGGAAAACATTTGGGAGTTGGAAAAGTCTTTTTTAGTCAAAAGATGGAAATCAATCTCTCAGGAAACTCAAATGAAATGATTTGGAAATCACCAGAAAGTTTATGATGATATGAGGAAATCCTGAGAAAATGGAGAGAATTCTTGAGAAAAGATGAACATTTGAAAAGGAAAATGTTTGTCAGGAAAACTCTGATTTTGAAAATCTTCTTTGGAAAATGATTAAAATTTTATAGGAAAACTCTTTGGAGAAGGAAAATCAAAACTTAGGAAATTGAAATCCTGAGAATATTGTCCTTGAAATATCTAAAAATCGATTTTGATTCTTGAGAGAGGTGAGAAACTCCTTTTGAAAATGAATCTAAAAAAAATATTTTCTAGGGAAAATCATGGGGAACTTGATTTGGAAAATCTAATTTTGAAAATTTTCAGAGTTCCTTGAGAAATCGATTTCCTTGTAATGAAATTTTCTTGAGAAAATCATGAAAAATGCAAGTGATTTCATGATGCAAATGATATGAATGAATGTCATTTTGTAAAAGCCTTTTTTCAGAAAAATATGCAATTTTAGAATTAAAGTAAGTAGAATTATCACACATTCCGACTATGGCCGTAAATATGTTTATAACTTACTTAATTAACTATAAAATATTTTGTAAAATTGAAAATATGCAGTGAAATTTTTTAAGATAGCCTAAGAGTGTAAGCTCAGTGTGACTAGTAGAAAGATGCTGAATCTGGGTCTCGTCCATATTCCGACTAGGGTCGTAAATATGGACTCCACCGAGTTCATCAACTCTCTAAGAGTTGGTGCATGTGTCATTCGTGTTCATCCACAGTGATTTTAAAATAAAGTACATGAACCAAATAATCAGGATATTGCAGGAATTCAAACTATATGAAATGCATCTTAATCTAAGCAGAAAAATAAATATTATTCCAAAGTTTACATTTGATTGTTACATTGCTGACAAAAATAAAAATATAACTAAATATTTGATAGCTCCAAAAGAAACCATATCTTCCAAATTTTCCTGCAAAATGAGAATTAGTACAAGGAATGGATATACAAGATACCCAAGGAAATGGGTATATATATAACATGTACAACGAAGATATATATGTATATATCTAAATGCTCAAATTTGTGCTAAGTGACATGATAATGGAGGTGTATTTACAGAAAAAAGTGTCTACCTATATGCTTATGCCTAAAAACTAATGTATATGAAGAGATCCATATATATATATATATATATATATATATATATATATATATATATATATATATATATATATATATAGATTTATGATGGAAAATATATATATAGTGATTGAATTTTAATAGGTAATGGGTAAGTGCATAGATCAGAAAATACAGGGTATACACAGTTTCTGTACATGATTTCGCAAAGCCATAATTCTCAAATTATAAAATATTTCTCAGTAAAATTTGGTATGAAGATTCCCTGTATATCAATAAATGAGCATACCGAAGATGGTCCGGAAATCATGAATGGATGCTCATTATCAAGACTGGGTACCTGCAGAAAAAAAATGGACAGCTCAGCGTATTCTACAAGTTATCCAAAAGGGGTCGATGGATTTCCCTTTTAACACCCCAAATTTTTCAAAGCAGGTGTGAATCATCACCTATGAAGTGCCAAAAACATCATCTTTTACTCTATTGCTGCAGACATTTCTTATGCTTGTAAACAGGAATGGCTATTAATTGGGGAACATACTTGCTCCGCCACACACAATCTGCTGTTGAGAAAGGAAAGCTTAAGGAATCCGACATCGACCGTGCACTCTTCAATCTGTTTTCTGTTCAGCTCCGCCTAGGAGTTTTTGACGGTGACCCAAGAAAGCCGAGGTATGGTGATATTCAACCAAACGAAGTGTGCAGCAAAGCACACAGACAGCTGACTCTGGAAGCTGCTAGACAGGGTATTGTGCTGTTGAAGAATGAAAGGAATTTCTTGCCACTATCTACATCGGAAGTTGAATCAGTGGCTATCATAGGTCCAGCAGCAAATGGCACAGATATACTGGGGGGAGATTATATAGGTTTGATCTTGTAGAAGTCATCATAACCTTGAACAAATTTGGTTCTCATAACATTAACACAATGATGATGAAATTCTGCAGGTTTTCCTTGTGATGCACAAAGCACGTTTCATGCTCTTCAGAGTTACATCAAGTATGTCTTACGCTGGTGGATGCAGAGATGTCGCTTGCAACTCATCTGATGGATTTGGGGAAGCGATTGGTGTTGCCAAAAATGTTGACAATGTCATCATCGTTGCCCGACTGGATTTATCACAGAAGGGAAGACCTTGATCGCACAAGACTCTTATTGCCTGGAAAGCAGAAGGATCTCATACTTGCAGTAGCCAAAGTTGGTAAAAGACCTAATTCTAGTCCTTGTCGGTGGTGGGCCTGTTGATGTCTCGTTTGCCAGAGACAATGAACAGATCGCAAGCATTTTATGGAGTGGATATCCCGGTGAAGCTGGCGGCAAGTAGTTATGGAAGTGATCTTTGGGGAGTTCAACCCAGCTTGGTAAAACTCTAAAATTATTTCTGCATCTCTGTGAAGCTAGGAAAATGATTTGTTTCTTGTTTGTTACAAATTAAGCAGGCGGCCGTCTTCCAGTAACATGGTACCCTGAATCATTCACCGCTGTGCCTATGAACAACATGAACATGCGCCTTGACCCTTCTCGGGGTTACCCTGGTCGAACATATCGATTTTACACTGGAGAAGCAGCGGCACAGAAGTTTGGGCATGGCTCAAGTTATACCAATTGTTCTCACAAGTTATATCAGCGCCAGATAAAGTTACTCTGGTGACAGAATTGTATGAGAAAGAAGGATACGATAATGTTCATGTCAATGAGTTATCATCATGTGAAGCATTAGCGTTTTCCTTACACGTCTGCCTCCAACGATGGCAATAGAGATGGAAGCCATGTGGTTATGATGTTTTCCCGTTGTCCTGGAAGGTTTAAGGGTGCACCACAAAAAGCAGCTGATCGGTTTTGAGCGTGTGCATGTAAAATGTCAGGAAACCACTAATGCTAGCTTCGTGGTGAGGCCATGTGAGCACCTCAGCGTTGTGGATGAGAACGGGCACAGGATTTTAGCTGTTGGAGCACATGTTATGATGGTGGGAGGAGAAACGCATCCTGTTTATTTAGACAGCTAAAGTATTGCTGCTGTTTAGCAGCGAGTGCCAAACAAGGATCTAGTGCATGCGCAGGCATGCTCAACCCCTATGCGATCACCTGCGAGAATTGTATCATATATCGGTAGCCTTCTAATTATTGATTAATATCGTTGCCCTTGTATCAAAGGAATACGTTTTCTTTTGACAATTCAAAGATGTTTATCTTGATAATCCTGCATACTGTAACAAATCAAGAAATAGGCCATGGTCAAACTTCTAGCATGACAGTGAGTGTAATACTCTTTGCCTTGTCTCTTTTTACCCAGATGGACAATCTTGGAAGTAAACCCTGGTGAGGCTTACTATCAGAAACCTACTGTGATAAATCCAACTTTCTAAATTTATCATGTCAATAAAATGTTCAAGGTCTTAGCAGGCCATCATATAAAAGAGAAAGGGAATCTTGAAACCTTAGACTAGTTTACGGCTTGATATTCAAAAATGCTTGAACATAATTCGTACCACTCTTTCATTAAAGCCATTAGTTTAGGTCATCTTCAAAAAACCAGGTCCTCATATAGAGTAATTATAATTGTCATTTGTTTGCTTCAATGAACTAGTAGGGGTCTGCTCAAACCCAGCTTGTCTATTCCCATCCCCCCCCCCCCCCCCCCCCACACACACACACACACACACAAAATAAAAATAAAAATCAGGGCACAATTTCAATTGATCCCACTGCCTTCTGTTAATAATCGAATCCAACTAATGCATAGATCCCAGCAAGACAGATGGCTTGATCTTTAGATTGTACATCAGGAAGTTGCACACCCTGGAAACAGTCCCTCAGAAATCATCTTCCCTCCTCGATTGAAGCACATTAAATGCTCTTGGAATTATGATCATGGGAAAAAAACAACATCCATACCCCAACTACAATTGATAACAGGAGGAACACCCCAGCAGTTAAAACATTCGAAGTAAGAAACTTCGATAAAATGTGGCTTCTCCCTTCGGGTTGGACTTTGTTCTCTCCTTTGGACTTGTCAGAAATTGACTTTGAATCGCCAAGAACTACATTCCAGAAAGATTTGGCCATTGAGACAGTTGCAGCGGTCTCTGGTTCCAAAATTTTGGTATCTGATAGAACATCAATAGACATCAGCTCTTTGCACCGTTCTTTAATATCCTGAAAGCATAATAAAGGCTTCAGAAAAATGCACAGTCAACAAAACCATTCACCCAAAAAGCTATGTAATATATAGAAATTTATTTGAAAGTTTTTCATTTAAAATAACACATTGGATACTGTTTCTTTGAATACTTATATTGGATACTTGCACTCCCACGTCATTGTGTAGCTAACTAGGACAGCCTTTCACATTTTTTATTGGATATTCTGCAAATATGTAGTAGACATGAAAGGAAAATCAGATCATGCACATTTATTCTACAAGTTCATAGATTAGATGGACAGATTTTTGTAGTTAGATTGATGTTGTGCTCCATCAATGAAGCATCAGATCCTACTTGAACTCATGTTTCCTCCTCCTAGTGAGAAAAATTACATTTTGAGCCAGAATAGAACCCAAAATTCAAGTTCATCATGTCGCCAGTTCTAACATGCCTCAAAGACACGTGGACATGAGGATGTGCGGATTCGATGCACAAGTTCAAATTTTTTTGAAAAAACAGGACACGAGGACATGGATTTTTTTATTTTTTTAATCAATAAAAAACTAATATTTTGATACTTTAATTTAAAAATAGGTTTTTATTGAAAATAATACTTAAAATCATTAAATAATATTAAGTTATTAACAGTACATGTCAGTGCCTGTGTCCACATGGCATATCGTGTCATGTGGAAAACAACACCAAAATGGCATGTCCCTGTTACATAGGTTCCAACTGCCCAAAAGGTACAAGCCTGTCCAAGAGCAACAGTAAATTGCAGAAACAGTAACCCAAGAGCCCAAGTAAATCGAAGGCCAACCGCAGACTGGAAAAATACATAGTATGTATATCCTGACCAAGAGTACACTGAAATAGGGGACAATGCTATATAATGAATACAAGTCCCGAAAACTAAGCAACATAAGATGTTTTGATAACGTTACCAGTTGACTAGTAAGTAATTTGAGAAGGGACAAAAGTGATATAAAGTTTCCACCAGTGACTGAGGAAAGTAAAAGCACTCAAATTTGATGGTATAAATCAGAGTTACCGGAAGCTTCTTAGGTAGGTGGGAAGCTCGCTTCCCGGAAACTCGTTTCGGAAGCACGATACTCCTCGCTTCTGAAACTTCATGGGAATCTCTATTCCCCCACGCTTCTTCTATGCTTCTCACACACATGGTCTATGCTTCCAATATGCTTTTCTCACGTTTCTTTTCATGTTTTTCATGTATTTTCTCTCACGCTTTCACTCGCTTTTCATGTACTTTCTTTAAATTAGTAATCATTTTTGTTAGATTTTAACAAAAATTTAACTCTTTTACTGAAAAATCATGAAATATAAGAATGATCAATTTTATTTTAGTTTTTATTTGTTTCTTGTTCGATTCCTATTCAATTACCATATTGCTTCATTTTTTTAAATATTTTTCTTTTAAATTGATACTTCGCTTCCCGCTACGTATACATTTTAAAATGCTTCGCTTCTCGCTTCCGCTTCCCGTATCGTTTCCTGCTTCCGCTTCCTAATTTGGCAACCTTGGTATAAATGATAAGTAAATGTCAACATTTCAATGAAAATTTGACTTCCAATAAGTGTGGTTACTCTACACCTTTCAAACAAGAAAAAGCGACAGCTAAGAATGCAGTATGAATCATAATAAGAGGATGGCACAAAGCCTTGAAAAAATATACACGCCAAATAAGATCTTGCAAGGAATTCTAAGGATGCAGTAGCTCAACCCATATAATTCCAGCGGACACCCTTGTAAAAATTAAAGCGGCACCAAGAACCAGAAATATTTAGAAACAATATTTGGGAGAATAAATGTGTCCATGAAAACTAGAGAAACAAATATGGGTATCAATCGTAGACAGAAAAAGTGAATTATGAATCTTGTGAACATAACATTGATATCCAGCAGAGTTCTGAATTTACCTGATAAATAATGAGAAAGGTTTTAAAGACAAAAACTAGGGGTTTTATAGTCTAAGGACAGCCATACCTCAAATGTCTCTAGTGGCTGCAGATAGTCACAAACAAAAATACCATCCAACCAGGGAATGAGAACCCTTCGAGGAAAAGCAAGACTAAAGGGCTTCCTGTTTTCAAAAGCAAGGAAATAGGAAAGCAAGTTAGCAAGTGTGCCATGAATCAATCAACTTGAAATTCTCTGTGGGGAGAACTAGAACAATCAGCACTGAAATGCTAAAGTGGCTTGCAAAACCTAACATATAGTATAAGAGAGACTAGTTAACCCTGCCAAACTTTTGAATCCACCACCATTAACACTTCATTGAAAACAAAATAACATCTATTTCATAAAATGACTGGATTTTTGCATGATATTTGACCATCAAATTTTCAGTCATAATTAATATATCCACCTTAGTTTTTATACCTTTCAAATGAACCCCAAAATTTTTGTTACGTTAAGCAGATAAGCCAGTTTTTTTACCACTAGTAACTCAAAATTGAGTTAATATTGATTTTGAAAGTAATATTATCATATTGCCCTCATAACAATTTCTATACATCTTTCCTCCTTCATTCTTAATTCTGAACTTGTTATTTTATTTTTTAAATAATAGCAGGGTGGTGTTCTCTCTATAGAGCAACATTTTTAGTGGTTAACTTTTTAATTCAGAGTTGCCAGTTGAGGAAGCGGGAGTAGGAAGCAATCCAAGAAGCAAAAGCGGGAAGCAAGACACTTCTAAGATTTTAGAAGGCGGCAAGAGCAGAACGACTTGAAAGTGAATCGGGAATCGTCTTGAAAGCGAACCAGGATTAGAAGGAAAAACGAAGAGGGAAGCGACCTAGGATTTGAGTAGGAAGCGAAAGGAAAAAGAATAGGAATCGAAAGGGAAGTGACAATGTAATTATATTGTTCTTAATTTACCAAAATATAATGAGTAGATAACATTAAAGCTGATCTATTAATCTCAAAACTGAATCATATATGCAAGTGCAACCATTTAACAAATACATCCTATTGCAAGCATTTAATAAATAATACATCAAGAAAAGATTAAAAAAGGTTAATTGCTATCAGCATCCAAATTCTCAAATAATAGAACATTAAATCAGCTTAGAGAACAATTATTATACACTATAAACACAGTACACACTGTCAAATTTGCTGGATTTTATCTCAAAATGCAGAAAAATAACAAAAGGAAAAGAAAAGGATCCATACAACTAAGTGTTATTTACGATCTAATATGACAACATAATCAGAGCACAAGCAGAGCTAAGAAAGAAGGAGTGGATCAGTACCTGGCATGAACTAGACCAACCATTTTAGCCAAATTAGACAAACAGAAAAACAAAAAAACAGAACAATGCTGATAGAGAGAGAGTGAGCGAGAGAGACCGACAAAGAGAAAGAGCGAGCAAGAGACAAAGTGACAGACAAAGAGAGAGTGAGCGAGACTCGAAGCGAGAGAGAGTGAGACACACAAAGAGCGAGAGACGGACATAGAGAGGGAGAGAGAGAGAGAGGAAGAGAGAGGGGGAGAGTGTGATAGACGAAGAGAGGGTGTGAGAGAGAGAGAGAATCTTAAGACACCCATGGAGGTCACCAGAGGTCGCCGGAGAGGAGGGAGCGAGCGAGAGAGAGGGTAGGGTTTGGGAGTCGAAAACTCGGGACTTGCACATTTGATATTTCCCCCCTCTGACATGAACCCTCTAACTTAATCGTTTTGGGTATTGGAAAAGTCAAAAAACTTTGGTGGATAATTTAGTTAGTTTCAAGCTGGTCATTTAGTCATGATCCATAGTGTTGCTATTTTCCAACTTGTCAGATTTTGTATTATCTTTGGAACAGTTGTTTTCCAGCAATATATCACATAGGAAACTATGAAAGCATCAAGGAGGAGAAATGTGCTCTAGTGAAAAAAGCATTCTACTATAACACCAGGATAATACTAACAGAAACCAAACCTTAATTCATTGGAAAGAAGCGGGTGTACTGGCTTTGCAATTGAAGTATAATCAGCATTTATGTCATTGTCACTAGGATCCACATGCATCATCTGCTCTGCCTCATCACTAATAATGTCAAGTCTACTTCTCAAACTGGTGATAATATCAGCCTAAATAGAAGCATGATATATTAGCAAAGAATGATGGAAACACACATATTTAGTTCATTCTTATTAGAATACGAGAACCAAATTCCATAACATATGAAAACAAATATCTTGTCAACTGATTTTAGTAATGCAATGCTTTTAATTCAGACTCGCTTGAAGTCATTCCATCATTTTTGCTAGCAAAAATGTAGGTCTGACACCACGACTGAAAGTTGGAGAAAATTCTCAACCATATAGAGTTAGATAAGGCTCTCAATCATATAAGACGCAATAGCAACCAAGGGTTACAGATAGAGTTTTAGGATATATAGAAAATTAGATGCATACTATCCTTTTTTTTTTGAACAAAAAATCTCAATCCATCAAACTTACGGTCCATCTCACAGCTATACAAAGGAGATTTAAATCTCACAAGTCACAACTCTATACAGTATCTTCTTGACATTTTGACTTTTATTCTTGCTGAATTATTACTACCAGACTATTCTGAATGAATCTTGAACCCTTAGATCTAGAAACATCTAACAATAACAAAAGCAGATGCACATTTTTTTTTACAACACAATAGATTAACTCCTATGTTGTGTAATGCCTATTGGAATTCTCATGCCTTCCATGTTATGCTATAATTACTAGATCATCGTAAAAAAGGAAGCCAAAAGAAATTGTAGATATTGTGCTCAAGAGCAGCTTTGGGAAACATTTGTCAAGTAGTTGACGATTACTATACTGCTGATTAGGGTGCTCAGAATGGTAGATAGTGAAGATAAAACCAGCCATGGGTTGTCTCTATGAGACCATGGACAAAGCAAATGTGACCATTAAAATAATTAGAAAGAAAAAAAGAAGATATGCATGCCTATATGGTGCATGAAAGATGAGAGGTGAATTGGGCAACTTCACCATCCTCTTCATAACACAGCTTATTACTTGAATAATGCATCGAGATATGTTCCATAGTTCAGGCTTAATAGAGAGGTCAATAAGAGAATATTGGATTGCATTGAGAGGTTAGCCCCTGACTATGAGGTGCATGATGCTATTCATAGAGAACTGGAGATATATGACAATGCTCTCTATGATATGGAAAGACATGGTGCGATAAGGAACTGTAGCACAATGCATCCAAGTAATTTAAATCATTATGTAAATTTCAATTTAAATTTCTTTCTTTGCTTATAGTGTTATGTTGTTTCATATTAACTGCTTACTGCTTACTAACTTTTTTCTTTATGCCTCCAATACATTTGGGAGCATTCCTTCCAACTTGAAGACCTTTGTTGTTCATATTCTGCCCCAGTGAACAAAATTAGAATGTATTTGAACAAATACACAAAGAGAAGGAACCACTTGGAACACAAAAAGCTCATTGACCTCATATTTGTTTGATACAACCTATAGCTAAGAGGGAAGTATTATTCAATTTATTTAACATTTTTTTATACACATGTATATATATGCTTTTAAGAATATGATACCAAAAAATGACTAATTAGTATATCATTTTTGCAAGCAACCAGAAATAGTTATCAGCACAAAAGCATAATAAACAATTTAACCCCATTAATTTGAATAACTTTGATGGTACTAGATGAAGGGGTTCAAGAAGAGCCTAGCATGCTGACTGAAAAAGATGTGCAGTGGATCAATTTGGAAGGAATGACAATATTCAACAAGGAGAATGCATATATGGGAATGATATCAATGAAAAGGAAAGAGATAAAGATGAAAAAGATGATAATAATAATTGACATCATCCTTTTTTTAATTTTGAAAAACTTGATTGTAAAACATTAAGTCTTGAACACTTTGATTTTTGTATTTTCTTATTTAACTTACATTATTTTATGGTCTTGTGACTAATTAGTTTGTTTTTCTTTATTTGACACTTAGAGTATTGGATAATTTGCATTTTTGGGGCTAGTCATAAATTTCACTAATAGCTTATTATCTTGAGGCCTAGGTGTTCGATATTTTGTGGTTGATTGTTATTTGTTATGTGACATTTTGGACTTCTTATTTGTTATGTGGCATTGTTGCCTACATTGTCAATTTTTTTGGAATTTTCTTTTGTTTGAATTTCTTAAGAAAACTTTTATAATTTTTAAGGTGCGTTCTAATATGATACTACTTTTGAAGTTTCCAAGACAAGTTACGATATGAATTTTACAACCTTGGCTTAAAGGGAAAAACCATAATAGGTGGGTCATGGACACCTCATCTTTGAAATGAAGGGAAAACAGCTGGCAAGATAAATCCCCTTTTCTTCAAGTTGCACACAGAGTTAACCCTATCAAGTGATACCACGAAAATAAACGGGCACGTGGTGGACCCAGGCCCCAACAGAAATTCTTTAGGGAACTAGTCCATACCTGGTTCGGTTAAAGAAAGATAAAAGGAGGCTACTGAAAACTAACCACAATTCTCAAAACTCCAAGAAACACGATCTGTCTCCTCACCCAAAGTTTCCTGCATAGTCCGGGTCTTAGAATTAATCAACTACACCCAAGTTTTATCCTTCGTACAAAGACCCCATTACCACTTTGGCAGAAAGGCCACGTTCACTAGGCTAAACCTCCTAATACCGACGTCACCCCGTCTTGGGGCGGTGAACAAATTCCGATGAACTAGGTTAACTCCCTTATTATGGCCTGGACCAACCCACATGAAGGAATGTAAAATCTTGGAGATTCTATTCTCAGTTTTCCAAGGAATTCTGAAAATGGACATTGAGAAACATAGATGGTTGCAAGCACACGCTTCACCATAGTGACACAACCAACCAAAGAGAGATATTTGCTGGTACATCCTTGCAGCTTTTTGTGGATCTTATCTTCTACTAATGCCCAATGAGCTTCTCTAGAGCACCCCTTAACCAATGCACCTAATATTTCTGTTCAAATTAGGTATCTAAAGTCTGAAAATAAGGCTAAATTTTTCAAATCTTCATAATTAGCTTCATAAAAAAAAAAGGAAAATCAAACAGATCTGTACTATCAAGATCATCAAAAAGGAAAAAGGGAAAAAAACTTCAAGTAAACTATTAAAAAAGAGCCAATTATCAATCCAAAAATGTTGATAAGCCTAGTTCAAATAGTAGGAAAAGAAACAAATTGGCCAATCATCTACCTTTATATCAGATATAGCTTGTGAAATGGGCTCTTTAGGGCATAAATAAGTAGACACACTAACTGTCCCAGAAAAGACTAGAAGGCCAGCAACCTCGCTTCCACTGCATGCTTTAGCAAAAACCACAATGCATTAACATCTTATGAAGCAAATGGAGTAACTAAACCATTTGGAATTCTTAACATACCTTCAATATGGGCACCACTCATAAATGGTAAAAGCAACTCAACTTCATGCACACTATCTGATTTACATGGCTGATCATTACGTACCTACAGTTTTGTAAAACAAAAAAAAATAATGTTTCATGAAAAAAGGATGACCTGTACAAATGAAAAGGGAGAGAGTGAAATACTGAGATAGATACTATTGATATGAAAGGAACTCTCAACATTTTCTCCTCTTTGTCAGGGTGTTTTATTTAATGCCCATAAACTATAAAATTAATGACAAACAAGGACACTGCATTTTTTCATTTTCATTAGCTATTCCACAACAGTATAAACCTAAGTTTCATGCCACATTAATGAAAATTATTTTTACATGGTTCCATACATCAAAAAGTTCTTTCCCTTTGCCCACAAGGGCTCCAGTCATCTGGTAGGGACAACTTGTGAACCCTCACAAGTTCGAAACCCACAGGGAGCACCCCTCGCTGCAATGTCGAAGCTGGTTGTACTCCCTTGTGGGCAGGGGGGACCTCAAGGGTTTTATCAACCAGAGGCCTGCCAATGTGCGGCCGGTGAAAGGGAGGGCTCCCTTGACCTAGCCAAAAAATAATAATTATGTATGGTTCCATAACGGGCGCATTAGATTATTCCTTGTGCTTGTGGGTTCTGAGTAAAACAGTTAGTGAGAGGGGTTTTCAACAACTGATGGTTGGCATCCAGTTTCTGGAGACTGGTTTTTTGTTTTCATATCCCAGCCAAGGTTTCAAAAGGCAAGATGCAGAGGAAGAGCAGTTTGGCGGCTTGGCCTTCCAAAGCAAGCTGGTCTGATGGTATCCCACAAGGTGCTGTGAGGTAAAACTGCAAATGAATCGAGCAGAAAAATAATTGAAGATAAAGAAGTGAAGAACATGAATTGCTATGAAATCAAGTAAAAAATCAACAGAGAAAAACATCACAATTGATTTGACACTCATGTCCTTAAAAATTAGGGATGTCGATGGCATGGGTTTGGGTCAGATGACCAATTGACCTGAACCCATTTAGTTGGGCTTGGTGAAAAAGATGGCAAAACAAACATGTACTAGATTTGGATCCAACAGAATCTGCATATTCAAATGGATTTTGGAAGTTCCGGTTATTATTTTTATAATCAGATTCTGATTCAGTTGGAGTGATTCTATACTCAACTGAGTCCAAATCTGACTCCAATTACGGCACATCCAAATAGTCAGATTTGGTAAAACCCACATGTAAATTGAATCAGACCTGTTTACTCCCTATTAAGAATAGAAGCTACATAGAAAGTAATATAACCAGAAAATGAAGACAATAAACATGCTTGATAAATGCAATTACATGATAATAAATAATTATAGTGATCAAACCAATATCAATCACAATGTACATTGACTTTGAAGAAAAAAAGTGATGGTAATTGATATAAAATAAATGTGTATAAAGAATACTACTCTTTTCTCTCAAAAAAAACATGTAAGAATCCACACGCCACATCTTGGTATTTAAGATTTTCTTGGTTTAAAGGGGATGAAGCATTAGCCGATTTTTCTCCCTAAATGCTTATATCCTACTGAGGAGGAAAACCCCTCATCTAAATGTTAGCACTCCCCTTTGCAAAAAATAGATAAACAAATACAAACATTAGATGAAAGGGGATACTTATCATAAATAAACAAATAAAAAGATCAAAATAGAAGATGCTACTAATGAGGGACTTCAATATCGGCTAAAAGAGCAAGCAACTTGTTCCTATATGGACATTCTGGCAACAATCAGTGGAGAAATACAGAGTTTTATCTCATAAGCAGGGACTCTAGTTTAAGTCATTAAAAACTAAACCCAAGTTCATATGGAGTTAGGATTCTCAAATTCTCTAAAGAGGATCAAACAACATTTGCATGTACAACAAACCAAGAAAGTTGGGAAAAGTGTCATAATACTTATAGGCCCTGACTCCTGAAATGGAAAGATAAAAAGAATCCAAACTACCCTCATATACAACATAAAGTAAGAGAATCACAACAAACTTGCTTGCATAAAAGAAGAGAAAAAGGACAAGAATACTCATACATGCACACACATATATTCTGTGCTTTACAGGTTTTATTTTTAAAAATAAGAAATGACAAAATATCAAAAATAAATTAAATATATTTCTAAAATGTACTTTTGTAATACTAGCACAATGTTTTCTCAAATATATCTTTTCAAAAACTTATTTTTCAACTATTTCAATTTTTTCTTCAAATAGTGTGCAGAATTTCTTGTGAAAAAACATTTTTTTAAATTCTTCCAAGAGAAACCCTTGTCAACGTTACAAAAAGAATAATATTGGTGACTATATACATACACATACATACATGCAGATATATGCGTGCAGTACAAAAGTAAGCAAACATTTTCATGCTCCTCAAGCTCTATCTTAGGCTTGGATGTCTCTCATGTTTGACATTTATGTGAAGATTACATTTAGAATACTGTACATTACACAAGTACCTGTAATATCACAAACAATCAACAAATGGCTAAAATCAAATTAACTGTTGGAGTCTATTTCTCACAACTCACTTCATATAGCTTTTATATCTCCTTTCAGTAATTTTTTCCCTTTTTACTTTACTGCAAACATCAAATTAAAAAAATGTAAAGAAAGCTCACCAGATTTCCATCAACTACTGCCTGGGCATCTTTCAATACTTTCGCATGGTGAGTAATTCCTTTACAGATAGTGTCTTTCAAAATATTTGGTTTCAATGCATCTTTGTAGAATAATGGTAGCCTGAAGGAGAAACAGAGAGAGGGAGAGTTAAAAAGGACCACATAATAACAAAAAAAAACTAGAAAATCTTGAGTGTCTAACTGCATAATGCCTTTTTAGTTTGTTGTGATGTGTCATATTGAATTTATTGATTAATTGCCTTAAAAGAAAAAAAAGAATATCTAGATAGCCAAAAGACGTAGAGGTATATGACTTACCTTATTTCAAAATTGTAAATACATCTAAAAGTTTGAAGGGCAGACCATATCTTTCCCGTCTTAAAGTCACAGGGATGTAAACTAGTTGATGCAAAATTCGAACTCAATATGCAATTGCGACATGACCACCTGTCCAAACCTCTAATTAGGAAGGAAACAGAAAGAAAAACATAAATAGGAAAGGACAATTTTGACAGATCTTGAGGAACATTGAGCCCTTGATGAGAACTGACACTAGCACTTACAGACACCAAAAAGTCCAGACTCCAGATAGAAATAGCAGTTCCCTAGCAATGTTAGTAAATCTAAAAAAGAAGTGGCTTTGCACATGCTGCATCAACTTACTGCCAACTTGGTTGATGGTAATCAATGTCTTTCACTCACTTTAGCCAAATCATGCAACAATAAAAATAGGCAAACAGTATAAAGCAACAGGTATTATAATTAGAAATTAGAAGCATCTTAAATTATGACCTGGTTTTTGAAGATGGTGCTCTACTGTTAAAATATGTGTACTCGTACACATATATGTTGAAATATAATCCTTAAATGTACATGTATATATTTATATATATATATAAAGATACATATACATATATATATATATATGTATACGTATCTCTATTTATATATATACATATATATAAATATATATTTTATCTTCCTAAAATACCCTCAAGGGTATTCTTGTAATTTATCATTTTACGCATATTCCAATTGGAATATGCATTGTAATATTTCCTTTAATTTAATGTTTTTTTTATTTTTTATTTTTCGTTTTCATTCCACATTGGGGGCCTCCCAATAGAGACGTTGGGAGCCCCCAAGGTGGTCCCTTTTGTGCTTATAAATAGGGGCTTGCCCCCTTTGTATTCTTCACTCCTTGGAGGAGCTTATGCTCCATTGTATAGGGTTTTTACCCTCTTCTTCTTATTTTTTCAATAATATTCAACTTATGACTTTAAGTCATATTTACCCCTTTTATGGGTTTATGTATTAGCAGATGATGTGCTTGTGTTGTTCCCTTGAGTGGGTATATTCGCACTTAATGTGCATGTGTATGGGTTCATTATAAAACCTAAAGTATTTAAAGCCACTTTCTAACATGGTATCAGAGCCCGGTTACGATGGGATTGTCTCTTGGCGCAACGGAAAGCGTGGTGCTCAAGAAATGGTGAAGTATTCATTGTTCCTCTCTTTTTTAAAAAAAGTTTTCGGTATGTATCTCTTTTCTTAACATATTATGCATTATGAAACTATTTTTTCATGCACATTTAGTGTTTTTGATAGTTGAATCATTTCCTTTCACATTTCGCGTGTTCGTATATTTTAAAATATCTACTTTTAAATTTGGTAAACTTGTTTATTGTTCGAATATATAATTCTTGGCTATATATTTATCGATTCCTCATCACATATAATAGTAATTTATGTTGTTAAAATTGTCTTCAATTATGTGGGATTTATGATGTTTACATAAGTATTTTATGATTGACCTATAAATTAACTTTTAAAAATTATATATGATGTCTTGATTAATGATCTTTGTTTAAAACTCTTTTCTCTCATATAAAGTCTAATTTATTTTGAGTTCCTCTCTTGTTTATGGATTTTAGTGCATGTTTTTTGAAAATCTTGATATAATTCTTGTATAAGAATCTCTCACATCTAAATCTTTGTTATGAATCCTAAGTAGTTCTTGTTAATGATAAGTATTTATGAGAACTCCTAAAGATATTTCAATGTTTTTGGTTTATTTAAAGGATTTTTGAGAAATTGTTTGTGATAAATAGGTTGTTCGAACCATTGTAAAAGATCTTTTAAAAGAATTTCCCACACTATATAGAATGCATAGTGTATCTATTGCATCCTTTGGTATAAAAGATTTCATTTATTTTTTTATTTTTCTTCTAATGATGCAACTTTATAAACGTATTTGTTTGTATTTTTCACATAAGGTTTCAAAAACCTCTTAATTGTATCTCTAAGGATGCCTACATTGGCCATAATATGGTCTTCTTTGTCTTAAATTGCATTAAAGCTTGAGAGCCTCAAGCATTTGCATCTTTTATGAAATACATGCATTATTGCATGTTTGATATTATTACGCTTTTTTCGTATTTTGTTCAAGTGTTGTGAGAGTGTCTTTGTACACTTCTTTTATAAAGTATTCATGCTTGTATGCGTATTGTCTATTCATAGACATTTTCACATGGTACTATCGTTTCAATAAAGAGATGTTTTTATTGCCTTCTTTAGGGCTTGTGTTTGTCTTTTTAATGGACTTGTAAGATTGTTTCTTTTATCATTCCGCAATATCTTGGTACATGTTTGCACATTTAAGATTATTGTCATTTTACATCTTGGTATACGTATAATTGCAAATTATAAAGGTTTGATTTGTTTCTTGGATTATTCCAATTCCTTTCTCACACATGACATAGCTTAAATATTTCATGTTGTGTTTATTAAAGTTTTTTTTATAATGATCATGATTGAACATAATTTCGTATATATGCAACATTATTGTTATATGGCATATTGTTGTGATTAAATTATATTGGACCTTTTAATCGGCCCTCTTTGTAAAATCACATATTTGGAAAATGTTTTCCCTAAGAGTTCATTGCCTTTTTATGGTATTTTATCTTCTATCCATCACATGTTATATGATGCATCAATCCTTTTTTATGGCCTTATTATTATTAGAGATGGTTGTTGAGGTGAGTTATGGGCACCTCGTGTTATGTCATTTTAGATTGTCCACTTGCCATATTATAGATGGTGATTGAGGTGAGTTATGGGCACCTTGGGACTCTAGAATGATTTGGTATATGATCTCTTATTATGAGTGTGTCACTCGTTTGTTTTTTGCCATTAATTTTATGGATGCTCTTATTTATATATAAATGTGATGGATATATGGTGTTTGAAACCTTAAATCTTTTAAGGTATATTAAAATCAAGGTTTTTGGGGATTATTACCCAACCTTTTATTGTTTATGAATCTTATGAGTGCATTTGCACATTTGTGTTTTGTGCTTTTGTGCACAAGTATTTTTGGTGTGTGTATATTCACACATTAATTCCAAAACATGCTTGTTATGAGTATTCTTTTTTTAAAAATATTGTTCTATTGATTCAAGGTTTTATTTATATGTTTGTCAATACAAGTTTTGTTGCCTCAAAAGTCTTCTCCTTTTATAACTCTTATCTAAGTGTCATCATATGTAGACAAGAATTTTATTACACCTTCGTGTGTTGGTAGCCCTTTGTTGGCTTTTGCTCTATTGGTCTAGTAGCTGAACACACTTGTCTTGAGTGTTATTATATGTAGACAAGGCATGTTGATTCATACCATGGTGTGTGATTTTAGCCTATGTTGGCATTTGTGTCCTTGTTCCAGTCGCTGAGTTGTATGCCCATGGTTGGCTTCTTTCACTCAATTCAAGTGTCATTTTATGTAGACAAGAGATGTATTGTGTTTTTTAGCCCATGGTTGGCTTAAATACTCTTGTTCTATTAGCTGAACATACTTGATCTTGAGTGTATTTTTACGTAGACAAGATATGTTTTTGTCCATGTTGGCGTGTATTCTCTTGTTCTTGTCGTTGATGCACTCATTTCAAGTATTATTATATGTAGACAAGAGGTATTTTTACACACCTTTGTGTGTGTCATTTGGCTTTTAATGGAATTTTATTTATATTCTTGATCTAGTAGCTTATACACTTGATTTACGAGTTTTGGAGGACTAATGAGGTAGTTGCTTGTAGTTGATGAACTACTATTGAAAATTGCAAAATTTCATTCATAACTTGTGTTTTTAGATACAAGTGAATCATATACATGATGTGTTTTTAAATCAAATTGATATTTTAGCATTTAATCTATATATGAAGTGCTTACAGTTTTTCGGCATCTTTTGTATTTGATATGCAAAATGAGTCTTTTGTCTCAAATGATATTCATTCTTGAATCTTGGGTGGATGCTTTAATATATTTAGTCAAATCATGCTTCTTATATATGACATTTGTTTGACATAGATCTTCGCCCTAAAAGATGTGAAAAACTCTATTGTTGATCTATGCGTGTTAAAATTATAAAGCCCCTTGAAGTTCATATTCATCATGCTTTTGAAACATTTGCATCTGTGTTCATTTTGACTAAAGTATGTTTGGAGCATGTTCATTAATAATTTTCTTTAAGTGTTAATCCATTTCATGATAGTATATGCATATGCTCATTATGGCCTTTTAAGGCCCTCATTCAATAAAGCATGTGTAGCTTATGCCTCTTCGTAGGTTTATTGTGGTGTCCCTTAGTGGACCTTTTTGTTATTCCTCATTATGGGGTTGTGTTTGTCCAATGTTGGACCTTATGAATGCATTATGCATTCTTGCAATTTGTTTCCGCTCACTCTTTAACATGATATTTGATTTTTGAAACTTTGGTTTTCTAAATTTTCTTTTCATACTAAAGTAATTATCCTATTATGCATAAATTTTGCACTTTGTTAGGAATGTTCCTTTTGAGAAAAGTGCAAAAATATTTTTTACTTGTTCTTTGTTGTTATTCCACAGGATCTTGGAGATAGGACAAAGAGAAGTACCCTGGATGGTTCGGAAAATGTGTTCATCATTTGAAGACAATTGGAGGAAGGCATTTTCAAGATTCAATTGCATCATTGCCGAAGCCTCTTGGAGTCATGCCCTTTTTTCAATCTTTTCGTTTCCCCGCAAAGATTGAGGGGGGTGTTAAAATATGTGTACTCGTACACATATATGTTGAAATATAATCCTTAAATGTACATGTATATATTTATATATATATAAAGATACGTATACATATATATGTATACGTATCTATATTTATATATATATATATATAAATATATATTTTTTCTCTTCCTAAAATACCCTCAAGGGTATTCTTGTAATTTGTCATTTTACGCATATTCCAATTGGAATATGCATTGTAATATTTCCTTTAATTTAATGTTTTTTTTTATTTTTTATTTTTTATTTTTCGTTTTCATTCCACATTGGGGGCCTCCCAATAGAGACGTTGGGAGCCCCCAACGGTCACAAATGTGACCGTTGGGGGCTCTCCAATGTCTTCTTTGGGAGCCCCCAAGGTGGTCCCTTTTGTGCTTATAAATAGGGCATTGCCCCCTTTGTATTCTTCACTCCTTGGAGGAGCTTATGCTCCATTGTATAGGGTTTTTACTCTCTTCTTCTTATTTCTTCAATAATATTCAACTTATGACTTTAAGTCATATTTACCCCTTTTATGGGTTTATGTATTAGCACATGATGTGCTTGTGTTGTTCCCTTGAGTGGGTATATTCGCACTTAATGTGCATGTGTATGGGTTCATTATCGAACCTAAAGTATTCAAGGCCACTTTCTAACACTCTACATCACTTAAGAGAGAGCATTGTTATAGGCCATCCACTTATTTTTCAGGGTGATGAAAATGACTTATTACATGAAAAGAATTTCTTTTGGTCACCGACCTAGAGCTATGATAAGCAGAAAGGTGAGATTAAATCAAGTTCCTCCTTTTAAATGCAATGAAAAGAACTAGATGATAAATGATTGAACATCTGCCAGAATTTGTTGCAACAGCTGACAGAATGGCTGAGAATTATATTCCTCAAACCACAGATGCCTGACTTTTTTTTTGAAAGGCACATATGCCTGACTTTGCATAATATGCAATGCATGTGATACTAATTTATAAAGTAATGAAGCAAATGCTTTTATGACAAATAGAACACTGCAACTAAAATTTGATACAAAGGTGCCAAATCAAAAAATGGTTTTATTTCATCCTCGAGTCGAGTCATTGGAATCTCCACTCTCTTTTTTCTCATCTACTATTCAACTCATCAAGACATGCCTCCTTAGGTTTATTCTTCGGCAATCGGCAGCAATTCGATGCTAGCCCATATGCCATCTTCTAGTCCTCGTGGTAAAAGCACAATGGAAACGGTCAGGGTCAGATAACTCCATCTTTCAAGCAATCCCTCACAGTCTTGTCATTTGTTTCAATCAAATTCACTGGGGATTCGAAGCTACATAGGGCATGACGATAGTCTTCTTAAGATATTCTTAACGAACATAGTGCAGTCAATCTCGATATGCTTGGTGTGTTCATAAAAGGTGTGATTGCCAGCTACGTAGATGGTGTTTTTGTTATCACATCACAACTTGGAAGGTGACGACATGTGCATCCCCATATCTTCTAACAATCTTCTCAACCACACAATTTCAGATATCGTGGTATCCATTGTAATGAAAAGAGGCGGAAGCACCAATAGAGCAAAAGTCACTCCTTAAGAGTGACTACAAGAGCCAAGAACACAAACACCAAATGTGCATACACAAAACTCACAAATATAGGAAATGACTTAAAGTCATAAGTTGGATTTATTGAAGAAAGGAAGAGAAGGGTGTAAAAACCCATGCATTTACAAGGGGGAACCTCCTCTTTAAATAGAGGAGGGAAGCACTAAAGAGGACCCATAAAGGGGGCTCCCTTCTAGTCGTTGGGAGTCCCAACGGTCATAAATATGACTGTTGGGGCCCCAACGACTAGATGGGTGGGGCCCCTTTATGATCCCAAAAAGAAAAAAGAAGAAATAAAAAAGAAAAAGGAAAAAAGGGAAAAAGAGAAAAAAGTGAAAATAAAAAAGTACATTTGGGATTTACCAAAATACCCCTATCGGGTTTTTGGTTTATACAAAACAGAAAAAGAAAAAATAATTATGTATATATACATATATACGTATATATACTTATATATATATATACTAATGTATATATATATAAGTATATGTATATATATATTTATATATACATAATTTAACACGCCCCCTCAAACTTTACGGGGAGAAGACCGAAAGTTTGCCAAGAAGAAACATGAATCGTGGAGTTGGGAGCGCCTTGGTGAAGAAGTCAGCTAGTTGATACTCTGAAGTGACATATGGCAATGTGATGGTTCCTTTGAGATATTCGTCTCGAACATAATGACAATTCATTTCGATATGCTTGGTCCGCTCATGAAAAGTGTGATTGCTGGCAATGTATATCGCACTCTTGTTATCACAACAGAGCTTGGTGGGAGTGGAAATGTTGACGCCCATGTCACGAAGAAGACTTCTGAGCCACACAATCTCCATAGTTGTCATTGCCATAGCTCGATATTCAGCTTCAGTAGATGATAAGGAGACCTTCTGCTGCTTCTTGCATCTCCACGAGATGAGAGATTCACCTAAAAAAATGCAAAGACCCGTAATTGAGATCCGATCATTGGGATTTCCTCCCCAGTCAGCATCAGTAAAAGCAGTTAATTCAAGAGATGAGGAAGAGGATAAGAAGAGTCCCTTGGAGATGGTATTTTTGATATATCGCACAATTCTCATTACGGCCGCCATATGGACCGTAGTAGGGGCGTGCTGAAATTGGCTCGCTGCATGAATCGCATGAGCTATATCTGGACGTGTGATGGATAGATAGGTGAGGGATCCAATCAATTGGCGGTAAGGAGTTGGATCTTCAAGAGGAACACCATCTTCAAGTCTTAGTTTTGCATTGATAACTTCAGGGGTCTCCACTTTCTTTTCATCAGATATTCCTGACTTGGTACAAATTTCCGCAGCTAACTTTATTTGAGATAAGATGTACCCTCGTGCTGAATAGGCCACTTCAATTCCTAAAAAATATCTCAAATAACCAAGGTCAGACATATCAAAAGTATCTTTTAATATAGACTTAACATCATTTACTCCCTTTTTGTCATTCCCAGTGATGATCATATCATCAACATACAGTAGAAGCATAATAATGGAGTCACATGTTCTTTTGACAAAAAGAGCAGTGTCAGTATAACAAGAAGAAAAACCTAAATTGATTAATACAGTATTAAACCTGTCATACCAAGCTTTAGGAGCTTGCTTAAGTCCATATAAAGCCTTTTTTAATTTTAAAACTTTTCCATTTAAATTCATACCTGGAGGTGGTTCCATATAAACTTCTTCATTTAAATTACCATTCAAGAAAGCATTTTTAACATCAAGTTGAAAGATGGGCCATTTTTTGACAGAAGCTATAGCAATAAGGGCTCGAACACTAGTCATTCGAGCAACCGGGGCAAAAGTTTCATCATAGTCTACCTCATACTCTTGGGCATAACCTTTGGCTACCAACCTAGCCTTATATCTTTCTAATGAACCATCACTCTTAGTTTTTACTTTAAACACCCATCTACATCCAATGGGTTTCTTGCCATTGGGAGGATCAATGACTTCCCAAGTTTGTGCCTTTTTAAGGGCATTAAGTTCAAGCTCCATAGCTTCATTCCAATGATCATATTGTTTAGCATCATTGTAATGTGATGGTTCATGAAATGAGTGAAGAGCAAGAAGATATGCTCGATAATTAGGAGAAAAAGAGTCATAAGAAACAAATCTATTTGGAATCTTAGGAATGCGATTTGATCTTCTTTGAGAGGTTTCTTCTATCGACTCATTTTGAGAAAATCTTTCAAGGGCACATGGAGGATTTCTTTCATTCCTTCTAGAGTAGACTTGTATTTGTCTTGAAGCATTCTCTTCTAAGTTTTGATCATTATTTGGATGTTCAATAAGATCTTCAAGAGGTTCATTAAGATCAATATGATCATCTATGATGTTTTCTTGAGGTAACAAGTCAAATAAAAAGGAATAGTCAATATTTTCATTTGGTTGATGCGAAAAACCATTTTCTTCTTCGAGGAATGTGACATCTTTTGAGATATAAAGTTTATTATTAAGGATGTCAAAACATCGATATCCTTTTTGTTTTTCGCCATATCCCAAAAAAATACATTCAATAGCTCTAGGAGAAAGTTTATCATTTTTGCGAGTTAAAACAAAGCATTTACATCCAAAAATTCTTAATCTTTTATAATCGGGAGACATATTGTAAAGTTTTTCAAATGGAGAAAGATTTTTCAAAGAGGATGAAGGGATTCTATTGATGAGATATGTTGAAGTTAGAACCGCTTCGGCCCAAAAGGATTTTGGGATATTTTTTGCAATCAATAATGTTCTTGTAGTTTCTATTATGTGCCTATGCTTTCTTTCCGCAAGACCATTTTGTTGCGGAGTGTTGGGACAAGAACGTTGATGAAAAATTCCATTTTCTTTTAAGTAAGTTTGAAAATCATTAGACATATATTCACCTCCCGAATCGGACCTAAGAATAGATAGATTTCCCAAAAATTGATTTTTAACCATAGCATGAAATTCTTTAAAGAACGAGAAGACATCAGATTTGCGACTTAAGAAGTATATCCATGTAAATCTAGTGAAGTCATCAATAAATACCACATAATACGAAAAGCCTCCTTTAGATAAAATAGGGGAAGGTCCCCACACATCGGAATGAACAAGTTCAAATGGCCGAGTGGCAAAATAACTTCTTTGAGGAAACGGAATAGCTTTAGATTTCCCAAAAATGCAATCTTTACAAGTCATGTGATTGTCTTTACAAGTATTGTTCAAAAAAGGAAAAAGAGACATTTTTACAAAATTTGGATGACCAAGTCTCTCATGCCAAATTCCAATACTTTTATCTTTAACAAGATTGCAAGATGACTTAGATGGAAGCGTCAAAAAATCCATAAAATAGAGATCACCCCTTCTATGGCCTTGCCCAATCAGCTTCCCTGACTGGAGATCCTGCACGATGCAATCTTTAGGTGAGAAAGAGACTTGACATCCATGGTCGGTGATTTGGGAAACGGAAAAAAGATTTAAATTAATTTTTGGAACAACTCTTACTTTAGGAACAAAGAAATTTTGAGAATTTTTGAAGTCAAGTGTTCCAATACTTTCAATTTTTAAGGACGTTCCATCGGCCGTTGAGACATAGGAGGACATAGGTTCGGAAAAAACATTGGAAAGGGAGTTTTTATGAGATGTCATATGGAAAGAAGCACCAGAGTCTAGTATCCACATACCTGGAGGTGATGAAGAGTAGGCGATGGCGGCTCCGAATGTTGAAGGAGAAGACTTGAGAAGGTGTTGGAGAACTTCGGAGATATGATTAAGAGTTTCTTTGATATCTCCTTCTTTGGTACTTTCTTCCTTCTTTGGAGAATTTTCTCCAACCGCGGCAACCTTTCCTTTAAGCTTAGGACAAACCGGTCTAATGTGTCCCGGTTCATTACAATAGTGGCATATGATCCCCTTTCTAGGCCCATTGATATTTTTGTTAAAGTGGGGAGGCCTATATGCTTTAACATTAGAACCGGGCCTATTAACGGCCAAAACTTCATCATTCCTAATGCTCAAGCCAAGTCGAGTTTCTTCTTGACATACCTCGGCAAGAGCATCTTCAATAGGTAGGGCTTTGCTTCTATGGAGAAGAGATGCCCTAACTTGTTCGAATTCCGGGCGAAGTCCATGAAGGAATTGAAAAAAGTGCTCCTTTTCAATTTGTTCCCTTCTAAGTTCAATGTCTTGTGGAGCAACCCATTTGGGCTCAAGAAGGACAAGCTCATCCCAAAGAGGAGTTAGAGAGCTAAAATAGTCCCGGACACTCATATCCATTTGTTTGGTGGAACGAATTTTTTCTTGGCAAAAGAATTGCCGAGCAAGATCCTTTTGGGTATACATACCCTTAAGGAAAAACCAAGCCTCATTGGCTCTTCTAAACTTGACAATATTGGCACAATTTTTAAGATCTACGTTGTTCATAAACCATGCCAAGATTTTGGCATGGTTGCTTTCCCAATCCTCGATTTTGGATTGATGTTCATTAATGGCTTTGATGCGCTCATCGCCATCTAAAGCCTTTTCAACTTCATTTTCAATTTTGGTAAGAATAAGAGAGGGTTCGGGAGTAGTCCCCATAACAAAACCCCAAAGTTTCTTACCTCTTAGATGATTTTCCATAGCGGAGGCCCACATGAGATAGTTGGACCCATTTAGCTTGAAAGAGAGCTCCACTTTAGAGTCACGTTCCATCGGCACCAAATATACTTCCTTTCTTCAAAACTTTGAGAGGCACGCTTTCCAAGATGTCAAAAAGAGAAGCCCAATCACCAACCGAGCTCTGATACCATGTAATGAAAAGAGGCGGAAGCACCAATAGAGCAAAAGTCACTCCTTAAGAGTGACTACAAGAGCCAAGAACACAAACACCAAATGTGCATACACAAAACTCACAAATATAGGAAATGACTTAAAGTCATAAGTTGGATTTATTGAAGAAAGGAAGAGAAGGGTGTAAAAACCCATGCATTTACAAGGGGGAACCTCCTCTTTAAATAGAGGAGGGAAGCACTAAAGAGGACCCATAAAGGGGGCTCCCTTCTAGTCGTTGGGAGCCCCAACGGTCATAAATATGACTGTTGGGGCCCCAACGACTAGATGGGTGGGGCCCCTTTATGATCCCAAAAAGAAAAAAGAAGAAATAAAAAAGAAAAAGGAAAAAAGGGAAAAAGAGAAAAAAGTGAAAAATAAAAAAGTACATTTGGGATTTACCAAAATACCCCTATCGGGTTTTTGGTTTATACAAAACAGAAAAAGAAAAAATAATTATGTATATATACATATATACGTATATATACTTATATATATATACTAATGTATATATATATAAGTATATGTATATATATATTTATATATACATAATTTAACATCCATGGCACGATACTCAGCTTTTGTTGAAGACAAGAACACTTTTTGTTGCTTCTTACATTTTTATGATACCAACGAATCACCTACAAAAACACAAAAGCCTATAGTTGAGCATATATCATTGGGATCTCCTCCCTAATAAAAATCAGAATATGCAATTAGCTCGAGTGGAGAGGAAGAAGATAAAAAAAGTCCTTTAGAGATAGATTTTTGCAAATATCGAATAATACTCATGACAACACTCAAATACACAGTAGTAGGAGAGTGCTGAAATTGACTTTTTGTATGTACAACATGAGATATGTTAAGTAAGTCAATGCTCCAATCATATGTCGATAAGGAGTAGGATCTTCTAGGAGTGTTTTATCATTAATCTTTATTTTTGCATTGATTACTTCAGGTGTGTCCACTCTCTTATTATCAGTTATTTCAGACCTATCAATGATCTTTGTAGCAAACTTAGACCGAGTTAATAAATAATCATAAGAGAAGTAGGCTACTTTTATCCCCAAAAAGAATTTTAAAAGCCCTAGATCAGTCATTTCAAAATTTTGTTTCAACATTTTTTATATAAATTACTCCATGTTTGTCTCCTCCACTAATGAACATATCATCAACATAAAGAAGTAAAATGACATGACAATATAACAAGATTTAAAGCCAAGTTTAGTCGTAACAAAACTAAACCTATCATATCAAGCCTTAGGTACCATTTCAACCTATACAAAGCCTTTTTTAAATGAAGAACCTTTTTTTCAAAAATTTCATATCCTGCTGGTGGATCCATGTGAACCTTTTCTTTCAATTCACCATTTAGGAATGCATTTTTGACATCCATTTGATAAATATGTCAATTCCTAATGACATCTATAACTATTAAGGTTCTAACATAGGTTATCCTAGCTACTGGCACAAAGGTTTCATCATAGTCTATACTATATTCTTGAGAATACCCCTTAGCTACTGACTGACCCGTGTATCGTTCTAGGGAACTGTCACTCTTGGTTTTAACCTTGTAAATTCACATATATTTTCTATGTGTTAGATTTTTCTAAAGCTTCAAGCTCAAGGTTCATGGCTTCTATTCATTCTAGATGACTTTGGGTCTATGTCACAGGGATTCGGCTAGCAGGGTGCCGCACCCGCGTCGACCCGACCTTGGGTACGTTGACCGTGTTACGACAATGAAGCCATATATGATACTTCAAGTACAAGGTTTTGATGATGAGCAAGTGGAATCAACTGCATTTCAGCTAAGGCTATGAAGAAATTGAAGAATTCAGTGAAGAATCTTTGAAGACTAGTGTGCAAATGTTTAATTCATTAAAAGTCTTAGATTCTTGTAAGAGCCTTACTTAGAGTGCATATTTAGGTTGCATTTCACCTTAAAAGTCTTTAGAAAAACTTTTCTAAAAGAAACACTTTTGGAAATCTTTTTAGAAAACTCTTTTCTTAAATTTTCATGTTTATTAGTCGACCAATAGACTTATCAGTCGACTAATCCTTTCGCGCCATATTTTCTAAAAAAAATCATTCTTGTCAAATTAGTCGACCGAAGGTTTTATCAGTCGACTGGACAGAATGTCTGTTTTCTGGAAAATTAGCAGCAGTCGACTAATGGTTTTTCAGTCGACTGAACAGAACATGTGTTTTCTGAAAAATTTAGCAGCAGTCGACTAATGTTTTTTATCAGTCGACCGAACAGAACGTTTGTTTTTCAGAAGTTTTTAGCAGCAGTCGACTAAAAGGTTTTTCAGTCTACTGATGATATTATCAGTCGAATAACTTTTCTCAAGTCGACTAAGTTTCAAAAGTTCGGATTTTTCAAACGGCTCGATTAACAGATCAGTCGACCGACGATAACTGTCAGTCTACTAATAACTAACTATTAGTCGACTAACTGATGTTTCAGTCGACTAATTTTGCCATTTTCCTGAAATTTCAAAAAGGGCGTGTCTTTTCATTTTTCAAACGTTTTGATCGTTCAAAATTAACAGTTTTGACACCCTTTCATACTCTCAACGTATGGAATCTTTGAACTATAAATATGAGTGCATTTTACACTCAAAACAACAAGAATTCAATCGATTTGAATCATTTACTTCTTGCTTTTCACTCTTATTCTTTCAAGTATTTGTTTTCTCACTCACGTGATATTTTCACTTCAGTTTTTCACTCAAATCACTTTGAGAGATAGTGAATTCGTGAGTAGAGTGTTTCAACAACCTCAAAAGCCAATTGCATCTCATTTGCATTCAAAAGGAAGACTCATAGGTTGTATCGTAAGTTGTTATTTCTTTTGTGTAAAAAGAAGGACTCCTTGGTGTAAAGGAGTTGTTTGCTTTCAGTAGGATTGTTACTGAAAGTGGGACCGGTTATGGTCTGTGTGATCTTGTAGTTTACAAGGTTGATAGTGGAAAATCTCAAGCCGGTTTTGCTTGGGGACTGGATGTATGTCGGGTTTGACCGAACCAGGATAAAATCTTGTGTTCTTTGTGTGTTTGCTTTGAGATTTGCAAAATCCTTTAATATTCCGCAGAAAGTTTTAAAAGCACTATTCACCCCCCCTCTAGTGCTCGTTGCCTCGAACCTAGTGCACTTTCATTTGGTATCAGAGCGAGGTTTGCTATTATTTTAATTTGACCATCATCTAGCATGGCAACTACAACATCTCAGCACAAAGAAGGAAGTTCCTCTGTTCGTCCTCCTCTCTTCGACGGAACAAACTATGGATACTGGAAAGTAAGAATGACAATATTCCTGCAATCCATGGATCTTGATATCTGGAGAGTTGTTTCAAAAGTACCAAACTCCATCAACTGATTTCAGCCGATGGACCGATGATGAAAAGAAGACTGCTTCACTTAATGCCAAGGCAATGAATGCCTTATATTGTGGCGTTAACAAGGTAGAGTTCAATCGCATCTCTCAATGCTCTACAGCTAATGAAATCTGGCATACTCTTCTCGTAACACACGAAGGTACGTCAAAGGTAAAGGAATCTAAGATTGCTTCTTTAGTTCATAAATTTGAATTGTTCAAAATGAAACAAAATGAATCTATATCGGACATGGTAACTAGAATGACCGATATAACTAACACTTTGAAATCCCTTGGAAAAGAATATTCACAAGTGGATTTAGTCAGAAAAATTCTAAGGTGTTTAACTCCTGAATGGGAGAAAAAAACCAGTGCTATTGAAGAAGCAAATGATCTCAATACTCTCACTCTTGAAGACTTAGTTGGTAACCTAATGGCATATGAGGTCCAACTTCAAGACAGACAAGAAGAAGAGCCTAAAAAGAAATCTCTTGCTTTTAAGGCTACTTCTGACTCAGAAAATTCTGAAGGAGATGAAGATGAAGATATTGCCCTCATCACAAGGCAATTCAGAAGATTCATCAAAAAGGGAAGATTTCAAAGAAAGGCAAAGAAAGCAGATTCTTCCATTCCCAATGAAGTAAAGTGCTTTAACTGCAAAAAGGCAGGACATATCAAGAAAGATTGTCCTCCTCTCAAATTCAAGCCCAAGGACCAATTCAAGAAGAAAAAGGCATTTCAAGCTTGTTGGGATGATAGTGACTCCTCTTCTGATGAAGAATCAAATGAAGAAGTCGCCAACATGTGTTTTGTAGCACAAGAAGATTCGGTAAGTCAATTTGACTATGATGAGTTATTTGAAGCATTTAATTATTTATATGCTAAATTTAAGAGTCTTAGTTCTAAAAATAAAGAGTTAAAATCTGAAAATTTAACTCTTGACTCTCAAAATAAAGTGTTACTTCAAGAAATAGAAGATCTCAAGAAGGAAAATTCTTGCCAAGCACTTGAGATAAAAGAAATTGGAGTTAGAACCAATCTCTTACAAAAGGAAATATCTAGTCTTAAAGAAAAGTCAAATGATCTTCTTTCTATAGTGACCAAATTCACAAATGGTCAAGAGAATCTAAAAAAATTCTTGGTTCTCAAAGATGCTCGGTTAATAAAACCGGATTGGGATATAGCTTCTTTGATACTCAAAATAGACCAAAATATGTGGTTATTCTAGACATGTTTATTCTAAATCCTTTTATAGAAAGAATATTTATTATCAAAGGAAGCCAAAATCCAAATGGATATGGGTTCCTAAGACTAACTCTCATGGACCCGAAAATAGAAAGGGGTCAAATGCTCTGTTTTCTGATTTTGTTGTAGGTACACAACATAAGGAGCAAATGGATATTGGACAGCGGCTGTTCCAAACATATGACTGGAAGGCCAGAGTTATTTTCCACCCTCCAAAATAAGGATGGAGGAACCGTCACCTTTGGTGATAATAACAAAGGAAAAGTGATAGGTATTGGTAATATTGGTAATCCAAAATTTCCCTTGATAGAAAATGTTCTTTTAGTAGATGGTTTAATGCATAATTTAATATCTATCAGTCAATTATGTGATAAAGGTTTTCATGTCTCTTTTAAAAATGATTTATGCTTAATTTTTTATTTTCAATCTAAAAAGATCATGTTTAAAGGTAAAAGAAGAAACAATGTGTATGAACTATATCTAGATGAATTACCCTCTTTTAATGAAAAATGTCTTATTGTTTTAAATGAAATTCAATGGTTATGGCACAAGAGACTTGGACATGTTAACTTTAAAATTATTTCAAAATTATCCAAGAATAATCTTGTAAGAGGCCTACCTAGAATACCATATAAAAAGGATCACTTATGTGATGTTTGTCAAAAGGGTAAACAAATCAAGAGTTCTTTTAAAGCAAAAGATATAGTTTCAACAAAACGTCCTCTTGAACTTTTACATTTAGATCTATTTGGACCATCTAGAATTCAAAGTTTGAATGGTAGCAAGTATGTTTTTGTTATAGTAGATGATTATTCTCGGTTTACATGGGTGATTTTTCTAAAAAGCAAAAATGATGCTTTTTCAGAATTTTCTAAACTTTGTAGAAGAATTACAAATGAAAAATCTACATCTATTATTAAAATTCGTAGTGATCATGGTGGTGAATTTGAAAATGAATCTTTTCTAAAGTTTTGTGATTTACATGGTATATCTCACAACTTTGCTTTTCCTAGAGCGGCTCCACAAAATGGAGTTGTTGAAAGAAAGAATAGAACTTTGCAAGAATGTGCTAGAACCATGCTTCAAGATAAAAATTTACCAAAATATTTTTGGGCTGAAGCAATTAATACAGCATGTTATGTCTTAAATCGTGTTCTTATTCGACCAATTTTACATAAAACATGTTTTGAATTGTATTATGATCGTATACCAAAGATCTCATACTTCAAAATTTTTGGTAGTAAATGTTTCTTGTTAAAAACCAAAGATAATCTTGATAAGTTTGATTCAAAATCAGATGAATCAATATTTCTTGGATATTCTTCTAGAAGTAAAGCATATCGTATTTTCAATAAAAGAACATCTTGTATTGAAGAATCTTTACATGTTGCATTTGATGAGAATTGTGAGCAGGTTATTCCTCTAAGCGAAGAAGAAGAAGCAATACTTCAAGAAGAACCCTTGATAGAGAGTACTTCTCAAGAAAATATTCCTCTTCAACCGGTTTGGAAAGAAGTTCCTAATCATCCACATGAACAAGTTATTGGTGAAATAAAGAGTGGTGTCCAAACTATAAGGCAGTTAGAAAAATATATTGCAAATGTTGCTTTCATATCTAAATTAGAACCAAAGAATATCAATGAGGCATGTGATGATGAATTTTGGCTTTTGGCCATGTCTGAAGAACTTAACCAATTTACTAGGAATGATATTTGGGATCTAGTTGATAGACCAAAGGATCATCCAGTAATTGGAACAAGATGGGTCTTCCGAAATAAGCTGGATGAAAATGGTGAAGTCATTCGTAACAAAGCAAAGCTAGTGGCACAAGGCTATAATCAAGAAGAAGGCATAGATTTTGATGAAACCTATGCACCAGTGGCTCGATTAGAGTCAATTCGTATGATGCTTGCTTTTGCTAGTTACATGAACTTCAAGTTATATCAAATTGATGTTAAGAGTGCATTTTTAAATGGACACATCAATGAAGAAGTTTATGTAGAGCAACCTCCAAGCTTTGAAAATGAGAAATATCTAGAAAAAGTCTACAAATTGAAAAGAGCTCTGTATGGACTCAAACAAGCACCAAGAGCGTGGTATGAAAGACTATGAAATTTTCTAGAACAATCTGGTTTTTCCATTGGTCGGGTAGACTCCACTTTATTTATTAAAAAATTTAATTCAGATATTCTTATTGTGCAAATTTATGTTGATGACATAATATTTGGTTCTACTAATGATTCTCTTTGTAAAGAATTTGCTAAGGCTATGCAGGAAGAGTTTGAAATGAGCTTGATGGGCGAATTAAACTACTTCCTTGGACTTCAAATAAAGCAAACTGAAGAATGAATCTTCATCAATCAGGCTAAGTATACAAAAGAACTTCTCAAGAGATTTGGGATGGACTCATCGAAATCAAGAAGGAATCCTATGAGTACAACTACTTCTCTTGATAAAGATGAAAATGGTAAAAGTGTAGATACTAAGCTCTACAGAGGTATAATCGGATCTCTATTATACTTAACTGCTAGTCGACCTGATATTATGTTTAGTGTCTGTATGTGTGCAAGATTTCAAGCTGATCCAAAGGAATCTCATTTAACTGCAGTAAAACAAATTCTTCGTTATTTGAAAGATACTTCAGATTTCGGTTTGTTTTACCCAAAATCATCTTCCTTTAATTTAGTTTCATATAGTGATGCAGATTTTGCAGGAAGTAAATCTGATCGCAAGAGTACTAGTGGAACTTGTCATTTCTTGGGAAATTCCTTAGTCTCTTGGTTTAGTAAAAAGCAAAATTCAGTATCACTCTCAACAACTGAAGCTGAATATATAGCGGCTAGTTTAGCATGTTCACAAGTACTTTGGATGAAACAGACCTTAAAAGATTTTGGTTTGAATTACTCCACAACAACTATTTATTGTGATAACACTAGTGCTATAAATCTTTTGAAAAATCCTATTCAGCACTCAAGAACTAAGCATATTGAAGTTAGACATCATTTTTTAAGAGATCATGTGTTAAAAGGAGATATTTCGTTAAATTTTATTTCCACTAAAGAACAACATGCCGATATCTTCACTAAACCTCTTAAAAATGAAGATTTTATGAGAATTAGGAGAGAACTAGGTATTTGCTCGTTTTTGGAATTATAAAAATGTTGATTTTTGAACAAAATCTCAAAATCGCACTATATTAGTCGACCGATAAAATTCTAGTCGACTGGTGTTTTATATTTTGGAATGTATCGCACCATGTTAGTCGACCGATATATTTCTAGTCGACTGATGATATTTTTAGAATAAGTCGCACTTTTAGTCGACCGATAAAGTTTTAGTCGACTAAAATTTTTTTTTAAAATTTTTAAATGAAGGGACCCGACACCCCTTGGATTTTTTTTAAAGAGGCATCGTTTCACTTTGTTTTTCGCACCTTTTCATTTTTTTAAAAAAAAAAACGAAACCCTTAAACCGAAAACCCCTCTTTCTCTTTTGTCTCTCTCTCTTCCGAAAAAACCTCGGAGTGTCGTTCGATTCCATCTTCGTCGAGATTTTCTTGCCGTAACAGGGAGACGCCGGAATCTTCTGGCCGTGATCTTAAAATACGCCGGAATCCTCTTATAGTGACTGGCGCATCTTCAAAAACACGTCGGAACTCTCTTGCCGTGACAGTGTATTGCCGGAATCCTCTTGTGGCCGACCTCTCCTCGCTGTCAGCCACCGCATCGTCCTTAGTTTTTTATCGCCGGAAAGCTTTTTCCCCTTGCCGGACGTCATTTGGAAACCGACATTTTGGTAACCATGCTTCGTACGAAGTCTGCATCTGCAAAAGGTTTAGGTTCTCCTCCTCCAACACCTACTTCAAGACATGGTTTTTCACTAAGATTACTTCGCAATCCTCTTCTCTATGACACTTTTGGATCAATTTCTGCACTACCTATTTTACCAGGCCGAAATCTTCTATTTCACTTGTTTTCTCGTTACAAAATAAGAGAATTATTTCCTGGTATTTCACATCTTTTTGATGCTTGTGCAGATACTCTTCACTATCCTTTTCTTATTCACTTGTTTTACACGAATTTACAAATGAATCATGAAACTGGAGTTTTGTCCTCTCTTGTTCGTGATGTTGAAATCGAGTTTGATTCGAAATTACTTGGAGAAATTCTTGAAATTCCACCTTCAGACACTCTTTTCAACACTATTGAATTGAATGATGAAAGAGTTTTTGAACAAATTCTTCTTCCAGAAGCACCTCACTGCCCTCCTTTCAAAAATACTAATCTTCAAACTCGTGCACGCATTGCTGGACGAATCCTTGCCCACAATGTTCTACCCAAAACTGGTTCTTTTGATTATTATTCCACAGATCTATCTACGGCTCTTTATGTTTTATTTGAAAATATTTCTGTCAACTGGGCCAATGTGTATTTTACAAACTTGTGGAAACAAAAATCATTTCTTCCTTATGGTTGTCTTTTAACCCGTATTTTTAGACATTTCAAAGTTCCTTTAACAAATGAAAAATACATTGAGCAAAAAGAGTTCTTTGATCAAACTATTTTTAAAAGAATAAAAATTAAATATCAGCCTCCCTTAAATGTTGATCAAACTGAACCATCTAATCCTAATGAACCATCTATTTCTGAACCTTCACCTACTGCGACACCTTCATCTCATGCAAAAAGAAAGAAATTTTCGACAAATCAAGACCATGATGAAGTTATGCAGAGACTGGAAGCTTTGGAGCTGCATCAACACACCTTTCGTGAAGATGTGACTCAACAACTTGCTTCAATTCAGAAGGATGTAACTGCCATTAAGGATTTGCTAAACTCTCTTTTCTGATCTTTGATCTTTGAAAAACTTACTTTATGGGTTGTAATATTTTTAAACTTGTATCTCTACTTCTGTTTATGCTATTTTTGCCCTTACTTTTTTTTATTCTGACAAAGGGGGAGAAAAAGATAAAGATAGCATTACAGGAGATCTTGCATTGATAAAGATAGCATTACAAGAGATCTTGCATGAGAAATGCAAAATTAAGAGAAAAAGAAAGCTTTGAATGAATGTATTTCTAAATGCATGAAGAAATGATGAATGGAAATGCAAACCAATTAATATGTGATATATGTGCTTTAAATGTGCTAACTTTTAATGTTTTGCAACATATTGATAGGGGGAGTAAAATCTCCATCTATGCATCTAAAAAGTTTCATCTTTGATTAAGTTTGTCATCATCAAAAAGGGGGAGATTATTACGACAATGAAGCCATACATGATACTTCAAGTACACGGTTTTGATGATGAGCAAGTGGAATCAACTGCATTTCAGCTAAGGCTATGAAGAAATTGAAGAATTCAGTAAAGAATCTTTGAAGACTAGTGTCCAAATGTTTAATTCATTAAAAGTCTTAGATTCTTGTAAGAGCCTTACTTAGAGTGCATATTTAGGTTGCATTTCACCTTAAAAGTCTTTAGAAAAACTTTTCTAAAAGAAACTCTTTTGAAAATCTTTTTAGAAAACTCTTTTCTTGAATTTTCATGTTTATTAGTCGACCAATAGACTTATCAGTCGACTAATCCTTTCGCACCATATTTTCTAAAAAAAATCATTCTTGTCAAATTAGTCGACCGAAGGTTTTATCAGTCGACTGGACAGAATGTCTGTTTTCTGGAAAATTAGCAGCAGTCGACTAATGGTTTTTCAGTTGACTGAACAGAACATGTGTTTTCTGAAAAATTTAGCAGCAGTCGACTAATGCTTTTTATCAGTCGACCGAACAGAACGTTTGTTTTTCAGAAGTTTTTAGCAGCAGTCGACTAAAAGGTTTTTCAGTCTACTGATGATATTATCAGTCGAATAACTTTTCTCAAGTCGACTAAGTTTCAAAAGTTCAGATTTTTCAAACGGCTCGATTAACAGATCAGTCGACCGACGATAACTGTCAGTCTACTAATAACTAACTATTAGTCGATTAACTGATGTTTCAGTCGACTAATTTTGCCGTTTTCCTGAAACTTCAAAAAGGGCGTGTCTTTTCATTTTTCAAACGTTTTGATCGTTCAAAATGAACAGTTTTGACACCCTTTCATACTCTCAACGTATGGAATCTTTGAACTATAAATATGAGTGCATTTTACACTCAAAACAACAAGAATTCAATCGATTTGAATCATTTACTTCTTGCTTTTCACTCTTATTCTTTCAAGTATTTGTTTTCTCACTCACGTGATATTTTCACTTCAGTTTTTCACTCAAATCACTTTGAGAGATAGTGAATTCGTGAGTAGAGTGTTTCAACAACCTCAAAAGTCAATTGCATCTCATTTGCATTCAAAAGGAAGGTTCATAGGTTGTATTGTAAGTTGTTATTTCTTTTGTGTAAAAAGAAGGACTCCTTGGTGTAAAGGAGTTGTTTGCTTTCAGTAGGATTGTTACTGAAAGTGGGACCGGTTATGGTCTGTGTGATCTTGTAGTTTACAAGGTTGATAGTGGAAAATCTCAAGCGGGTTTTGCTTGGGGACTGGATGTATGTCGGGTTTGACCGAACCAGGATAAAATCTTGTGTTCTTTGTGTGTTTGCTTTGAGATTTGCAAAATCCTTCAATATTCCGCAGAAAGTTTTAAAAGCACTATTCACCCCCCCTCTAGTGCTCGTTGCCTCGATCCTAGTGCACTTTCAGACCGCACCTAGGGACCCGCACCGGGGGGAGCCCCCGGACCCCCCTTTCTGCAAGGGCAAAAACTCTGAATCAGGCTCCACAACTCATTAGCTTGACCCCTCCCCTGCACAAAGAGGGCGCAGGGAGGGGGCTTGACCCCTCCCCTACATAAATTTTATATATATATATATAAAAATTTTGTTGTCGCACCCCCGCACCCAAGTTTTTTGAAAGTGTCGCACCCCCGCACCCGCACCCGCACCCATGTGACATAGCTTTGGGTCTGTTTGTAGGTATTGGGTTCCAAATAGAAAAAAAAAAATAGCCAAACATGCTCTATATTAAGTGGAAAAATCATAAGATATAAACCTATCTAGGAGTCTAGCTTTCCTAATGGATCTCGTAAGATTACTAGATTCTTGTGTCTCAAGGCCAAAATATTTATCTAAGGCACTAGACTGACTCTCGTTACCTCTTCTTTTATATTGAAGAACGGAAGGTTCACTTCTATCTATATCATGATTCTCATCACCAAAAGAATGAAATATAGGTTTTTCATTCAGAGTATCAATATTCAAAGAGTCTTCCTTAGAAAGTAACTCAAACAGAAAAGAATAATTATTAGCTTTCTTAGGTACATTTTGATCAAAAGGACTTTCTTTTTCCAAAAAAAAGTAACATTTCCAGAAATATAAAGCTTATTATTTTTGAGGTCATAACATCCAAATCCTTTTGTGTTTCACCATACCCAAGAAAAATGCAAGGAATAGCCCAAGGAGATAATTTATCATTTTTGTTAGTGAGAACAAAACATTTACATTCATAGGTTTTCAATCTAGAGTAATCAGGAAAAAAATTGTAAAGTTTTTCAATAGGTGTAATGTTTTGAAGTTTAACAAAAAGAACTCTATTTATAAGGTAAACAGTAGTAAGTGCAACTTCGGCCCAAAATTCTTTAGGTATATTTTTTGAAATGAGTAGGGTTCTAGTATTTTCTATAATATGCCTATGTTTTCTTTATGCCTATCTTTTTCCTTAACAAAATTACAAAAAAGGTCTTTTGGAATTTGAAGAAAATCTATGTAGTAAAGATCTTCTTTCCTATGGCCTTTCCCAATCAGCTTCCCCTACTAACGATCCTGCACACAACATTTTTTAAATGAAAAGAGATTTTACATCCATAATCAGAGATTTGAGATGCCAAAAAACAAGTTTAAATTAAGTTTAGGTATAACACTAACATTGGGTACTTGAAAATTATTTTGTAAGTTTGAAAGGGTTCCTACACTTTTAATTTCAAGTTTTGTTCCATCAACAGTAGAAACACAATTTTTGTATAAAGTTTTAATGCATTCAGATAATAGGGACTCAAAATGTGTCATATGAAATAAAGCTCCAGAGTCAAGAATCCAAGAAACCGTACTAGAAGTGGAGGAAGTAAAAAATGTAGCACCAGATGCAGATGAGGAAGAGTTCTTGAGAAATTGTTGAAGAGCTTCTATAAGATAAATTGAATCCTTTAGATATCCTCCCTTGTTGGTGCTTTCATTGCCTTTTATAGTAGCTTCTTCCATTGTGGTGGCTTTTCTTCTAAGTTTAGGACATTCGGGCCTAATATGTCCTACTTCTTGACAAAAGTGATACACAACTCTTCTTTTCTATCCATTGTCTTTCCAGAATTGAGGAGGTTTGTATGGTCGTATATTTTTTTTTGGTCTCTACACGGCAAGAATCTCTTCACTTTCCTTAGTCATGTTGAGCCCAGTTTTGGCTTGATAGACCTCACCAAGGGCATCATCAAGTGAAGTTGCAGTAGTCCTATGAAGTATGTTGGACCTCACTTGTTCAAACTCAGGACTTAGCAAATACAAAAAAGTAAAAAATGCTCTTTTTCCAATTGTTTTCTTCTTAATTATATAGTTGCACCTTCCCACTTTGGCTCCAAGAGTTTAAGTTCATCCCACAAAGGTGAGAGTGTGCCATAGTAGTTTCTCACACTCTTGTCTCCTTGTTTGGTGATCCAAACTTTTTCTTAAAGAAAATATTGTTGTGCCAAGTCTTTTTGCACGAACATATTTTTCAAGAAAATCAAAGCCTCACATGTTTTTTTGAACTTCACAATGCTAGCCGCAATCTTGAGTTCCATGCTATTAAGGAACCAAGATAGGATTTGAGCATCCTCGACCTCCCAATCCCCAACTGTTTGTTGATATTCAATTAAGGCCTTTCCTTTTTCTTTATCACTTAATGCTTTTATTTGATCCTCATCTCTTTTGGTGAGCATAAGTTGGGGTTCACAAAGTGTACCACTCACATAACCCCATAGTTTCTTTCTTTTTAGATGGTTTTCCATGGCGGCCGCCCACATAAGATAGTTTGAATAATTTAATTTGAACACAATGACCGTCATAGACTCTTTTTCACCCATATTGAAAAGAGAGAAATCAAGAAGAACCACCAACCTCAAGAGAGGACACAAGCCACGAATCCTCCAAATCATTTCCAACGAACCCAAATGTGTGACCAAGTTGTCAAGAAGACAAGAGAAGGAAGTTTGAAGATAAAGAGTGATGGCACGCTTCCTAATGCACAAACTGAAGCTCTTACAATCCACCATAGTCCTTTAATCTTACCAAAGCTCTGATACCATGTCACGAGCCGGTGGGAAAGGTGATAGATATTACAAACAATGTGTTACAAGCATGGTTGCCAGTTGAGGAAGCGGGAAGCGTGGCACTTTCAAAATTTTAGGAAGCGGGAAGCGTGGGACCACTTAGGAGTGAGTTGGGAATCGTCTCGGAAGCGAACTAAGAAGCGAACCGGAAGTGACCTAGGAAGCGAGGGGGAAGCGAAAAAAATAAAAAATACAAAAACATGGAAAAAATTGGGGAAGTGTAGGGGAAGCGTGATGGGAAGCGTGCTTCCCATTAAAGGGAAGTGTGTTTCCATTAAAGGGAAGTGCGCTTCCCATTTAAAAGTGGCACTTCCCTGCACGCTTCGGAAGCGCGACGTTTCGCGCTTCCCCTTTTACCTAGGCGCTTACGGTAACTCTGGTTACAAGAGCAATAAAGTAAACACAAACTTCAAGTCGACAAAGGGACAAAAAATAATACACCAAATGCACTTAAAGTGCTAATACAAGAGCTACAGAGGGCAACAACACATGAAAAATATACACTTTTATTAAGAACGCTTCCAAAGAGGATGCATTACAAGATCGTCTGAAAGCCCTTTTTATAGAGAAGTGGGGAGGCCAATATAGCTGTTGGGCCTCCCCAATGGCTCTATGGCCTACTTACCATACTGTCCCCCTTTTACATTATATTATTATAATAATAATAATAAAGCAAAAATAAAGAATAACAAAGAAAATAAGCCCCTAGTGGGCACAAGCTATACAAAGAGGTGAAATGATCAAAATACCCTTGATGGGTATTTTGGTTTACAAACAAGCACACACACACATTATATATATATATATAAGCATGTATGTATAATATATTTTAACAGTATATAGATTACGAAGATAAAGATAGGATTTATTAATTGCTTTATGCATGAATTATACTTTATTAGCTTTCATTAAAATATACTAAATGTTTGTTAATTACTATTTTTTACTACTTTAGAATTGTCATTGTTAAACTTGATTGATTTCACAAGTCTTATTATAGTTGATTTTGTAACTTATAGCATGAATAGTAGATGTTAGTTGATTACTGAAGAAGACTAGATCACTCATGAAATATTATGAATCCATGTAATTAATGTCACGAAATATAAAAGTGTCACAAAGTGACTAGCAAATGTGCAAGCAATCAAGCAAAGAGCCACTAATGGGCAAAAATACAATAATCCACAAAGTGGCAAAAAAGCACAAAGTGAGAGAGAGAGAGGTAAAAATATAGATCTTTTATTGAGAATAGCTTCAAAGAAGCTTAGAGAATACATGGGGCATGCCCCTTTATTTATAGACAAAATGGGACCCAAGGAGGGGCTCCCATAGAGTCGTTGGAGCCCCTCCAACGGTCATATTTATGACCGTTGGAAGGGTCCAACGACTTTATGGTGGGATCCCTCCAAGATGAAAAGGAAAAAAGAAAAAGAAAATGAAAAAAGGAAAAGGAAAAAATAAAGAAAGAAAAGAAAAAAGCATATTCTAAGAAGAATATGTGTTACATGGAAAAGACTATTTTACCCTTAGTGGGTATTACAAAATCTCTCTCTCTCTCTCTCTCTCTCTCTCTCTCTCTCTCTCTCTCTCTCTCTCTCTCTCTATATATATATATATATATATATATATATATATATATATACACACATATATATATATATAGGTAGACACATACACACATATATATATATATATATATATGTGTGTGTGTCTCACAATTTAACACCCCCCCCCCTCAAACACACGGTGAGATCACCGAGAGTTTGCTAAGGAGAAAGTAGAAGCAAGGCGATGGCAAGGCTTTGGTGAAGAAGTCTGCGAGCTGATACTCAGAAGCAACGTAGGGTAGTTGAATGGTACCCCTTAAGAATTTGTCGGAAACATAGTGACAATCCATCTCTATGTGCTTGGTTCGTTCATGGAAGGTGTGATTGCTAGCAATGTAGATAGCATTCTTGTTATCACAACACCGCTTCGAAGGAGTGGAGAAAAGGACGCTCATATCTTTAAGTAGACTTCTCAACCAGATAAGTTTGGTAGTAGTGGTGGTCATTGCCCGGTATTCCGCCTCCGTAGATGAAAGAGAAACTTTATGTTGTTTCTTACATCTCCAAGAAATCAATGACTCTCCAAGAAAAACACAATAACCTGATGTAGAGATACGATCATCGGGATTACCCCCCAAATCAGAGTCAATATAAGCAAGTAAATTAAGAGATGAAGAAGAGGATAAAAATAGTCATTTTGTGATGGTGCCTTTTAAATATCTAATAATCCTCATAAGTGACACCATGTGAATCGAAGTAGGGGCAGTCTGAAATTGGCTTGTGTAAAGAAGCGGCTTTGAATATATTAGGTTCAATAATGAACCAATACATATGCACATGAAGTGCGAATATACCCACTAAAGGGAAAACACAAGCACATAATGTGCTAACACATAAACCCACAAACGGACAAAAATGCCTATAAGGCATAAGTTGATATCATTGAAGAAAATAAGGGTGTAACACCCATTACATGGAGCAAAAGCTCCTCCAACCAATGAAAAATACAAGGGGGAAATCCCCTATTTATAAGCACAAAAAGGGACCACCTTGGGGGCTTCCAAAGGAGACGTTGGAGAGCCCCCAACGGTCACATTTGTGACCATTGGGGGCTCCCAACGTCTCTATTGGGAGGCCCCCAATATGGTACGAAAAATAAAAAAATAAAAAACAAAAATAAAAAATAAAAAATAAAAGAAATATTACAATGCATATTCCAATTGAAATATGCGTAAAATGACAAATTACAAAAATACCCTTGAGGGTATTTTAGGAAGAGAAAATATATATATTTATATATATATATAAATAGAGATACGTATACATATATATGTATACGTATCTTTATATATATATATATATATATACATTTAAGGATTATATTTCAACATACATATATGTGTACGAGTACACATATTTTAACACCCCCCCTCAATCTTTGCGGGGAAACGAAAAGATTGAAACAAGTCGCAAGACTCCAGGAGGCTTCAGTAAGGATGCAATTGAAACTTGAAAATGCCTTCCTCTAATTGCCTTCTAATGGTGAACACATTTCCCAAACCATCCAGGGTACTTCTCTTTATCCTATCTCCAAGATCCTGTGGAATAACAACAATGAACAAGTAAAAAATATCTTTGCACTTTACTCAAATGGAACATTCCTAACAAGGTGCAAAATTATAACTTATGCATAGAAATTTGAATCACATGATAGGATAATTACTTTAGTATGAAAAGAAAATTTAGAAAACAAAAGTTTCAAAATCATATATCATGTTAAAGAGTAAGCGGAAACGAATTGCAAGAATGCATAATGCATTCATAAGGTCCAACATTGGACAAACACAACCCCATAATGGGGAATAACAAAATGGTCCACTAAGGGACACTACAATAAGCCTACGAAGAGGCATAAGCTACATATGCTTTATTGAATGAGGGACTAAAAGGCCATAATGAGCATATGCATATATTATCATAAAATGAATTAACACTTAAAGAAATCATTAATGAACATGCTCCAAACATACTTTAGTCAAAATGAACACAAGAGTTCAAAAGGTTTTAAAAGAACACGGATACAAATGTCCAAAGGCATGACAAATATGAACTTCAATAAGAGAGGCTTTATAAAGGTATATTTAACACGCATAGATCAACAATAGAGTTTTTCATATCTTTAGGGAGAAGATATATGTCAAACAAATGTCATATATAAGAAGCATGATTTGACTAAGTATATTAAAACATCCACCCAAGATTCAAAAAAGAATATCATTTGAGAAAAAAAACTCATTTTGCATATCAAATACAAAAGTGGCCGAAAAACTGTAAGCACTTAATATATAGATTAAATGTTAAAATATCAATTTGATTTAAAAACATATCATAGATATGATTCACTTGTATCAAAAAAACACAAGTTATGAAGGAAATTTTGCAATTTTAAATAATAGTTCATCTACTACAAGCGACTACCTCATTAGTCCTCCAAAAACTACAAATCAAGTGTATAAGCTACTAGAACAAGAACATAACCATAATGCCATTAAAGGCCAAAAGACACACACAAAGGTGTGTAAAAATATCTCTTGTCTACATATAATAATACTTGAAATGAGTGTATCAACGACAAGAACAAGAGAATACACGCCAACATGGACCAAAAGTATCTCTTGTCTACGTAAAAAGACACTAAAAAACATGTTCAGCTACTAGAACAAGAGTATCAAGCCAACCATGGGTTAAAACACAATACATCTCTTGTTTACATAAAATGACACTTGAAATGAGTGAAAGAAGCCAACCATGGGTTAAAACACAAAAGACCTCTTGTCTATATAAAATGACACTTGAAATGAGTGAAAGAAGTCAACCATGGGCATACAACTCAGCAACTAAAACAAGGACACAAATGCCAACATGGACTAAAATCACACATCATGGTGTGAATCAATGTGCCTTGTCTACATATAATAACACTCAAGACAAGTGTGTTCAGCTACTAGACCAAGAGAATAATGCCAACAAAGGGCAACCAACACACAAAAGTGTAATAAAATTCTTGTCTACATATGATGACACTTAGATAAGAGTTATAAAATGAGAAGACTTTTGAGGCAATAAAACTTGTAATGACAAACATATAAATAAAACCTTGAATCAATAGAACAATATTCTTCAAAAAAAATACCCATAACAACAATATTTTGGAATAAATGTGTGAATATACATACACCAAGAACACTTGTGCACAAAAGCACAAAACACAAATGTGCAAATGCACTCATAAGATTCATAAACAATAAAAGGTTGGGCAATAATCCCAAAAACCTTGATTTTAATATACCTTAAAACATTTAAGGTTTCAAACATCATATATCCATCGCATTTATATATAAATAAGAGCATCCATAAGATCAATGGCCAAAATCAAACGAGTGACACACTCATAATTAGAGATCATATACCAAATCATTCTAGAGTCCCAAGGTGCCCATAACTCACCTCAACCACCATCTATAATATGGCAAGTGGACAATTTAAAATGACATAACACAAGGTGCCCATAACTCACCTCAACAATCATCTCTAATATAACAATAAGGTCATAAAAAAAAGGATTGATGCATCATACAACATGTGATGGATAGAAGATAAAATGCCACAAAAAGGCAATGAACTCTTTGGGAAAACATTTTCCAAATATGTGATTTTACAAAAAGGGTCGATTCAAAGGTCCAACATAATTAATCACAAAAATATGCCATATAACAATAATGTTGCATATATACGAAATTATGTTCAATCATGATCATTATAAAAAAACTTAATAAACACAACATGAAATATTTAAGCTATGTCATGTGTGAGAAAGGATTTGGAATAATCCAAGAAACAAATCAAACCTTTATAATTTGCAATTATATGCATACCAAGATGTAGAATGACAATAATCTTAAATGTGCAAATTTAGAACAACGTGTATCAAGATATTGCGGAAGCATTTATAATGATAAAAGAAGCAACCTTACAAGTCCACTAAGGGATAAAAACAAACACAAGCCCTAAAGAAGGCAATAAAAAAATCTCTTTATTGAAAAAAAGAGAACCATGTGAAAATGTCTATGAATAGACAAAACGCATACAAGCATAAATATTTTATAAAAGAAGTGTACGAAGACACTCTCACAACACTTGATCAAAATACGCAAAAAGAGTAATAATAGCAAACATGCAATAATGCATGTATTTCATAAAAGAAGCAAATGCTTGAGACTCTCAAGCTTTCAAAAAAATGATAATATTTAAAAACTCTCATAAAAATCAATATTAAAAAGAAGCTTATAACAATCATGAAGTCTTCTTAAAGAGTATACACTCATAAGAAGATTTACAAGGAAAAAAAACCTCTCAAAGAGAGATCCAACAAAATTCTCAAAAGAGGGTACATACGAAAGGAAGAGGGAAAACTTTATTAAAGTGGAGAAAATCTCAAAGAGAATACTAGGATTGCGTTATGGCATAAATCTATAAACAAAAATTCATAATATTATATGACTTAATAGATTATAACCAACTCCTAATGTATGCAACATTAATGAAGACCATAAATCTTATAATAAAACATATTCTTGAAATTGAATTAAAGAATGAAAAGAGAATAACCATATTTCATGGGATCATTTTTTTTTAAATTAATTCAACCGATATTATAAAAATGCCTTTTTAATCAAACATTGTTCGTATGAAAAAGAACTCATTAGGTAGAAAAATAAAACATCATTTTTTCAAAAAACACGTTATTATAAAAAAGACCTCATATAGGATATTTTAGAAGGTAAACACATACTTTTAATATGAAATAATCATGATGAGAGTATGTGAGCAATGCTACATAACTCACAAACATTTTACTTCTAACATAACTTTCTTAAAAACTTATTTTTCAAGAAAAGACATACGAAAGAGAATAATACAAAAGGTTCAATGGAATGTTAAAGAATCCAAACTCATAATGACAAGGAAAACACATATGCAAAAATATATCTAATTCTTTATAATGCACAATACTTAAAGAAATATAATGCATACCAAATATTTTTAAGCAAAAGAGAGAAGCACATATGCAAAAACATATTTAATTCTTCATAATGCACAATACTTAAAAATATAATGCATATCAAATAATTTTAATAAGCAAAAGAGAGAAACGAGAACATCACCATTCTTCTTTAACGTTTCTTGAATAGCACGCTTCCCAATGCAATAAAGAGCAACTCAATCCCAACCTGGCTCTGATACCATGTAAAGAAGCGACTTTGAATATATTAGGTTCAATAATGAACCAATACATATGCACATGAAGTGCGAATATACCCACTAAAGGGAAAACACAAGCACATAATGTGTTAACACATAAACCCACAAAGGGGCAAAAATGCCTATAAGGCATAAGTTGATATCATTGAAGAAAATAAGGGTGTAACACCCATTACATGGAGCAAAAGCTCCTCCAACCAATGAAAAATACAAAGGGGAAATCCCCTATTTATAAGCACAAAAAGGGACCACCTTGGGGGCTCCCAAAGGAGATGTTGGAGAGCCCCCAACGGTCACATTTGTGACCGTTGGGGGCTCCCAACGTCTCTATTGGGAGGCCCCCAATATGGTACGAAAAACAAAAAAATAAAAAATAAAAAATAAAAGAAATATTACAATGCATATTCCAATTGGAATATGCGTAAAATGACAAATTACAAGAATACCCTTGAGGGTATTTTAGGAAGAGAAAATATATATATTTATACATATATATATAAATAGAGATACGTATACATATATATGTATACGTATCTTTATATATATATATATATATATATAAATAAATATATATATATACATTTAAGGATTATATTTCAACATACATATATGTGTACGAGTACACATATTTTAATGCACTATGAACAACATGAGTAATGTTTGGCCTTGTGATGGACAAATATGTAAGTGAACCAATCAGTTGTCGGTAAGGAGTGGGATCTTCTAAAGGAGTTTCATCATTGAATCTCATCTTGGCGTTGATTATTTCTGGAGTTTCTACTTTTTTGTCATCGGTTAGGCCAGACCGAGCAATAATGTCAAATGCAAGCTTCATCTGAGATAGCACATGCCCCCTTGGAGAATATGTCACTTCAATCCCTAAAAAATACCTTAGGAAACCAAAATCAGACATATCAAATTTTTTTTAAAATATTTTTAATAAGAGCAATGTCTTTTTTATCATTTTCAGTGATGATCATATCATCCACATATAACAATAAAATAGTGATGTGATCTCCTGCAGTCTTAACAAATAAAGCAGTATCAGTATAACACGAAAAAAAAACCATTAGCAATAACTTTGCTAAATAAATCATACCAAGCTTTTGGAGCTTGTTTGAGACCATAAAAAGCTTTGTTAAGTTTTAAAACATTTCCTTTACCAATATCAAGACCCGACAGAGGATCCATAAACACTTCTCACTAAGATTCTCATTTAAAAAAGCATTTTCAACATCAAGTTGATAGATAGGTCATTTTTGATGGATGCTAAAGCAATTAAAGTTCGTACACTTGTCATCCTAGCTACCGGAGCAAAGGCTTCCTCATAGTCGACTCCATATTCTTGGGTGTATCCCTTAGCAACCAACCTAGCTTTGTATCTCTTTAATGTTCCATCACTTTTAGTTTTGACCTTATATACCCATCTACACCCAATAGCCTTTTTTCTAATGGTTGACTTACTATGGTCAAGTATTTGCCTTCTTAAGAGCTTCTAGTTCTAATTGTAATGAAGTGGATTGAATCTGATACACATGTAAGAACGCACTTTCAATCAAGTGGAATGCTTGATTGAATCACAAATTAATATTGCATATAATCTCTCAAGTGAGTGATACAAAAATATAAGGACTTCAAGGCCAATTTATAGAACAAGAGGGGGTTGTTGGGGCAGCCCAATGTGATTGTTGGGCTGCTCCAAACAGTCAAAATTCTGACGGTTGAGAGCAGCACCAACAGTCATATTGGAGCTGCTCCCAATGACCCAAAAAGTAACTTTAAAAAATACAAAAAAGAATGAAAGAAAATAAAAACGGGATAAAAAAGGGTTGTCAGACCCTATTGGGTTGACGCCTATTATAGTGAAAGTACCTATTGGGTTGATGCCTATTATAGTGAAAGTATCGAAATACCCTTGATGGGTATTTCGGTTTACAGCATATGTATATGTATAATTATATACATATACATATATATATATGCATATCAAAACAACATAATTTAACACCCCCCCCCCCCTCAAACTCATGGTACAACCACCGAGAGTTTGCCAAGTAGGAAGTAGAATCTGGGAGATGGTAGCGCTTTGGTGAAGAAGTCTGCGAGTTGGAATTCTGATGGAACATAAGGTAGTGTGATAGTCTTTCGCAGGAACTCTTCCCGAACGTAGTGACAATCCATCTCAATGTGTTTCGTTCTTTCATGGAATGTATGATTGCTTGCAATGTAAACAGCGCCCTTGTTGTCACAACATAATTTTGAAGGTTCTGCAGTATAAACCCCAAAATCTTTGAGAAGTTGTCTCAGCCAAACTAACTCTGACGTAGTGGTTATCATGGCCCTATACTCAACTTCAATCGAGGAGAGCGACAACTTATCACCTACAAAAACACATAGACCAGTGGTTGAGCGTCTATCATTGGCATCCCCTCCCCAATCAGAGTCAAAATATGCAATGACTTCTAGTGAGGAAGCGGATGATAAAAATAAGCCAAGGTTAATAGATTTTTTAATATATCTAACAATTCTCATTACAGCACTCATATGTACTATAGTGGGAGCATGCTGAAATTGACTAGCAAAATGAATAGCATGAGATATATAAAGACGAGTAATGGAAAGATAAGACAAAACCTCAATCATTTGTCTGTAAGGCGTTGGATCTTGCAAGGGTTCTCCATCATCTATCTTCATTTTGACATTTATGACTTCCGGAGTATCAACCAATTTTTCATCTGAGAGTCCTGATCTTTTAATGATCTATGTTGCATATTTGGTCTCTGACAAAAAGTAACCACGATTTGATTAAGCAACTTCTATTCCAAGAAAATATCGTAAAAACCCAAGATATGTGTTATCAAAGTTGGTTTTAAGCACATCTTTGATATGGTTAACTCTCTGCTTATCATCTTCAGTGATTATCATATCGTCTACGTACAGTAGTAGAATCACCTTTCCTACATTAGAAGACTTAACAAACAATGCAGTATCAGTAAAACAAGATTTAAAATGAAGTTGTGTCATCACATCACTGAACCTATCATACCAAGCCTTTAGAGCTTGCTTTAGACCATACAAGGCCTTACGTAATCGGAGAGTTTTTTCATGTGCTAAAAACAAACTAGGAGGAGGATTCATATATACTTCTTCATCTAGGTTGCCATTTAAAAAAGCATTCTTAACGTCCATTTGAAATATGGGTCATTTCCTAATTGATGTTATAGCAATGAGAGTTCTAACAGTAGTCATACGAGCAACTGGGGCAAATGTCTCATCATAGTCAATCTCATATTTTTTACTGTATCCCTTGGCTACTAACATAGCCTTATATCTTTCTAATGTTCCGTCGTACTTGGTTTTTACCTTGTAAACCCATCGGCATCCTATAGTTTTTCTTCCTTTGGATAATGTTTAGATCTCCCAAGTTTTTTCCTTTTTTAATGCTTTCAACTCGTTATTCATGGCCTTAATTCATTCGTGCCGGTGTTTAGCCTCATGATATGATTGAGGTTCAGAATACGAGTGAATGGCCATTAGGCAGGATCTAAACTTAGGTTCAAAGGAATCATATGATACAATTCTACTAGGAGCTTTCGAAATTCTTATGAATTTTCTAAGGTTGGAAGAATCTTCTTCTTGGCATTGGGAGTATCTTTCTAAAGCACTTTGTGGGTGATCTTCAGTACGACGAGCATAGGTTTGTAAATTATCGTGAGGTGGGTCCACATTGTCAAGACTCCTACTCATATTCTCATTTGCCTCATAAATGTTTTGACTCTCATGAATACATTCACTCTTGTCAATGACTAGGTCAAATAGGAACGAATAATCACAACTCTCTTAGATATTATCTTTGGTAAACCTGCTTTCATTTTCAAGAAACGTAACATTTCTAGAAACATATAACTTGTTTCTTTCAATGTCATAACACCTATATCCTTTTTGGTTTTCGGCATAGCCCAAAAATACACAAGGAATGGCTTTTGGGGAAAGTTTATCATTTTTGTTGGTAAGAACAAAGCATTTGCTCCCAAAAACCCTCAATCTTTTATAATCGGGAGACATTTTACAAAGTTTTTCAATAGGAGAAATGTTTTCAATATTTTTTGAAGGCATTCTATTTATCAAGTCGACTGTCGTAAGGGCAGCTTCAGCCCAAAAAAAAATTGGAACATTTCTAGATACTAGAAGAGTTCTAGTGGTTTCAATAATGTGTTTAGGCTTTCTTTCGGCAAGACCATTTTGTTGAGGGGTATAGGGACATGATTTTTTATAAACAATCCCATTTGTGTCAAGATAATTTTTAAATTCTCTTGACACAAATTCTCCCCCAGAATCAGTTCTAAAAATTTGGATATTGGTTTTAAATTGATTTTGTATATAACTATGAATTTTTTTAAAACAATCAAATACTTCTGATTTCTGTTTTAAAAAAAATATCGAAGAGTGTCTGCTAAAATCGTCCACAAACACAACATAGTAAGAAACGCCTCCTTTGGATATGACAGGTGCAGGTCCCCATATATCCGAATGCACAAGTTCAAATGGATTCTTAGTTATAAGATGTCTTGTTCCAAAAGGTAAAGACTTCATTTTGTCAAGAATGCAATCTTCACATACAAAATTTTCCATTTTACAATTTGAAAGAAATGAAAATAATTGTAATTTGGTCACACTAGGATGTCCTCGTCTTTTGTGTCAAATTCCTACATCTTTCTTTTCCACAAAATTACAAAAAGATTGTTTTGGCAATTCAAGATTGTCCATAACATAGAGATCTCCTCTTCTATGGCCTTGCCCAATCGGCTTCCCAGACTGGAGATCCTGTATTAGGCAATCATTAGATGAGAAAACAATTTTGCAACCATAGTCCGCAATTTGAGAAACTGATAAGAGGTTTAAAGTTAATTTTGGTACTACTCTAATATTTGGTATGTGAAATATAGGTGTTTTTTGATAAATGCCAAAACTTTTGATTTTTAAAGAGGTGTCATCGGCATCGGCAGTAGAAACACAAGAATCATTTGAGTTAAACTTGCATTCAGACAATATAGACTCATTAGGGATCATATGAAATGAAGCACCGGAATCTAAGATCCAAGAGGTCTTACCATGGTTGTCACTTGTCGATACGACCGCTCTCGAATAAGAGGAAGATTGAGCTTTAAACATAGGTTACAATGCTTTCATTAATTGAGCCAAGGATAGCGAACTGATGCATTTGGAGTCGTCTACTTCACTTATTTCCACTGAAGCCACTCTTTTGTCTTCTTTATAATCCTCATTTCTTTTGGGACAAAAAGGTTTGATGTGTCTCGGTTCATAGCAATGATAGCAAATAATTTTTCCACCTTTCTTTGACTCATGATCACCCATCTTTTCATAGTTGTTGTGGTTCCTTCAATTCTCATTTCTTACAAAATAAGGTGGTTTCGTATGGCTTCTGGGCTTTGACATAGCAAGCACGGATTCTTCATCCTTAAAAGTGGATGGCCTTTTCAACCTATTCTCTTCCATAGTTAATTCTAAGTGTCTCAACTATGGAAGGGACCCCTCCTCTATGAAGAAGAGCGGACTTAGTTCCTTCAAATTCGGGTCTAAGTTCATTTAAGAATTGATAAAAACGCTCTGCTTTGATTTGATTTTCACAGAGCTCAACATCTTGTGGGCAATGCCACTTTAAAGAGAGAGCATTGTAGTTCTCTCTTATAGTCATCTCTCCTTGAATCATGGTTCTTACTTTATTTTGGACATTACATATATGCGCAATATCCTTAAGACTATACATGTTTTTAAGGTATTTCCAAGCATCACTAGCGAAGTCAAACTTCGTCAAACTAGAACATTTGTGAATGTCCACACTATTGATGAGTCATCCAATAATTTTGGAGTGACCCATCCTCCATTCTTTCCATTTTTTCTCATATTCGGAAATGACTTTAGCCCTTTCCTCTCCTTGAAGCGCAATTTCTTTTCCATTCTCCAACTTTGTAAGGATGAGTTTAGGCTCCTTGTCGGTGCTGTCAACTAACCCCAAAGCCCTTTTTCAAATATCTTATGTTTAACTATGGATGCCCACATCACATAGTTGGTGTCATTTAGGCGTATGGGAATGGAGACAATCACTTTCCTTTTATTCTCCATATGCAACAAGCAGGAATAAAAAAAACAAGAGAAGATGAGAAAGAGTGGAAGAGAGAAGAAGAAAGTGATACAAGGCCTTTTTGGAGATGCTCTGCTTCCCGATGCGACTCTCAAAATTTTCCCAAGTCCAAGATCCTCCTTTTGATCATGACCTTCTTTCTAATAAGCGTCTTTTGGAACACCAAAGCTTTGATGTAATGAAGTGGATTGAATCTGATACACATACAAGAACATGTAAGAACACACTTTCAATCAAATGGAATGCTTGATTGAATCACCCAACCACCCACACAAGGGTCTAGCAAAATTAATATTGCATATAATCTCTCAAGAGAGTGATACAAAAATACAAAGCCTTCAAGGCCAATTTATAGAACAAGCGGGGGCTGTTGGGGCAGCCCAATGTGACTGTTGGGCTGCTCCCAACAGTCAGAATTCCATTCCAATGGTCAGAATTCTGACTGTTGGGAGCATCACCAACAGTCATATAGGAGTTGCTCCCAATGACCCAAAAAGTAACTTTAAAAAATACAAAAAAGAATGAAAGAAAATAAAAAGGGGATAAAAAAGGGTTGTCAGTCCCTATTGGGTTGACGCCTATTACAGTGAAAGTACTGAAATACCCTTAATGGGTATTTCGGTTTACAGCATATGTATATGTATAATTATATACATATACATATATATATGCATATCAAAACAACATAATTTAACACTAATGTCATAGCGTCAATCCAATGTGAGTATTGCATAGCTTCTTTAAAATTGGAAGGTTCATCATAGGAGTGTATCATCATTAAGCAAGTTCTATATGTTGGAGAAAAAGAGTCATATGACACGAATTTTTTAGGAGGTCTACTATTTCTAAAGGATCACCTAAGTTGGGTTTCTTCAACTTGATCTTCTAAGGGGAGATCTTGAGAGTGTCTATAAAAGGCATTTTGGTGTTCATTTCCTTCACGCCGAGTATAAACATGAATGTCATTAGGATTCTTATTAGGAGAATCATCAATTATGGGAGACAAATCATCAATTTGATTGTCATCACAAATTAAATCATTGTTAGGCTTAGTTCTAGGTATTAAGTCAAATAAAAAAGAATAATCAACTTTTTCTTTAGACTTTTGAAATTCAAAACCATTTTGATCTTCTAGAAAGGTTACATTTTTAGAGACAAAGTTTATTTTTTTGTATATCATAACATCTATAACTTTTTTTATTCTCATCGTAGCCAATAAAAGCACATTCAAGAGCTTTTGGTGATAGTTTATCTTGTCCTTAAAAGAGAACGTAATACTTGCAACCAAAAATTCTTAGTCTCTTAAAATCCGAAGATATTTTGAATAATTTTTCAAAAGAAGAAATATTTTTAAGAGAGGAGGAAGGCATACGATTTATGAGATAAGTGGCGGTAAGAATGGCTTCGGCCCAAAAAATAATTGGAACACCTTTTGAAACAAGAAGAGTCCTTGTTGTTTCAATGAGATGTTGATGCTTCCTCTCGACAAGACCATTTTGTTGATGAGTTTTTGAACAATACCTTTGATGTATAATTCCATTTAGTTTGAAATAGTTTTGAAATTCTTTTGGCGTATATTCCCCTCCGGAATTGGATCTAAAAATAGCTATGTTGCTTTGAAATTGCTTTTGAATAAGAGCATGAAATTCTTTAAAATTAAAAAAGACATCGGATTTAATTTTAATAAAATATACACATGTGTATCTAGTAAAGTCATCAATAAAGATAACATAATATGAATAACCTCCTTTGGATATGACGGGTGTCGGTCGCTATACATCAAAATGCACTAGTTCAAATGGTCTTTTAGAAACAAAATTACTATGCGAGTACGAAAGCAAATGCATTTTTCCAAGGATAATATCATTGCAAGTAAATGATTTTTCATTACAAAATTTTTTCAAGAATGGAAAGAGATACAACTTGGAAATGCGAGGATGACCAAGCCTCTTATGCCAAGTCTCAACATCTTTAGTTTGAACATGATTACAAAATGATTTTGATGGCAAAGACAAAAAATCCATGTAATATAGGTCTCCTCTTCTATGGCATTGCCCAATCCGCTTCTCAGATCGAAGATCCTGCACATAGCAATAGATTGGTGAAAAATAGACACTACATCCAAAATCAGTGATTTGAGAAACCGAAAAAAGATTTAAATTAAGTTTTGGAATAATTCTTATTTTTAGAACATAAAACTCTTTGTTTTAGCCATAAACTTTCTCAAGATTTTCAATTCCTTCAACATCTAGTGATGTTTCATCGACGATAGAGACAAAAGATTTGAAAGTATTGAGACTTGGTTTTGATAAAAGAGATGCATTTGGAGTCATATGAAAAAAGGCACCCAAATCAAGAATCCAAGAGGACATACCTGGGATTGATGAGATTGCGGAACCGAAAGTGAAAGGTGTGGAGGAGTTGATTCTCATAAATTGTTGGAGAGCTTTGGTGAGTTGTGTAATGGAATCTTTTATGTCTCCATCCTTATTTGGCTCTTCACTTGGATTGCTTGGAGTCTCGCCAAGCAGAAGCCACCTTTCTTTTTAACTTAGGACCATCCGGTCGAACATGATCGGGTTCATTGCAATGATGGCAAATAATTTTTCTTCCTACACCATTATTATTTTTCTAAAATTGAGGTGGTTTATAAGTCCTCACATTGTTTCCCGATCTTGAGACCGCATGTACTTCATCAATATCCTTTTTTAAGGCCAAGCGAGTTTCCTCTTGGCATAGGTCGGCTAATATTTCACTAAGAGGGTTAGAAGCCCTATAAAGAAGGGACCCTCTTAATTGTTCAAATTCGGGACGAAGCCCATGAATAAATTGAAAGAATCTCTCTCCTTCCATTTGCTTTGTTCTCATGGCAATAGCACTTCCTTCCCATTGAGGTTCGAAAAGGGTGATTTCATCCCATAAAGAGGATAGAGCACTATAGTAGTCTCTAATACTCATATCTCCTTGCTTAGTTTCTCTTATTTTTCTTGCAAGAAAAAGTGTCTAGCAAGATCTCGTTGAGTATACATATCTTTCATAAAAAACCAAGTTGTTTGCTCTCTTGAATTTTGCAAGATTGGCGCATATTTTGAGCTCCACGTTGTTCATGAACCATGCCAATAACTTGGCATGCTCACTTTCCCAATCTTTCATTTTAGATTGGTATTCTTGAATAGCTTTGGCCTTCTCTTCTTTATTCAAAGCCTTCTCTTTTTTTCCCTCCTTTGTAAGTTTTAGTTGTGGTTCTGGAACGGTTCCACACACATAACCCCAAAGTTTTTTACCTTTGAGATTATTTTTCATAGCGGCCGCCCACATCCTATAATTTGTTCCATTCAACTTGAATGAAAGATTAATCTTTAAATCTTTGTCGGCCATGTTGGAGAAGAGTGATGAAGAGCAAAAATAACAAAATGAATTATGCTTGAGAAGTCTTCAAATAGAGCTTTAACAACCAAAGCTCTGATACCATGTCACAAAATATAAAAGAGTCACAAAGTAACTAGCAAATGCGCAAGCAATCAAGCAAAGAGACACTAATGAGAAAAAATACAATAAGCCACAAAGTGGCAAAAAAGCACAAAGTGAGAGAGAGAGAGGTAAAAATATAGATCTTTTATTGAGAATAGCTTCAAAGAAGCTTAGAGAATACATGGGGCATGCCCCTTTATTTATAGACAAAATGGGACCCAAGGAGGGGCTCCCATAGAGTCGTTGGAGGGGTCCAACGACTTTATGGTGGGACCCCTCCAAGATGAAAAGGAAAAAAGAAAAAGGAAAAGGAAAAAATAAAGAAAGAAAAGAAAAAAGCATATTCCAAGAGGAATATGTGTGTTACATGGAAAAGACTATTTTATCCTTAGTGGGTATTACACTATATATATATATATATGTGTGTGTGTGTGTGTGTGTGTGTGTGTGTTGTGTGTGTCTCACAATTTAACAATTAACTCATATATTCAGATAAGTAGATATTCCTTATAGTATTAAGCATTACCAATTGTTACATTTTTTCTATTGTGTCATAAACACTTTTGTCATTATATTCAAAATTTCTATTTACAAGTTAAATGACACCTAGCTGATGTACTGGGTCAACCCATCCAAGTCCCAAGTCAAGAAGAAATAAGTTGAGTCCTCAGTCACTAAGTTTTCAGACTATGCTCAATCCTTCACATTAATTTACTAAATAAGGAACCTAAATTCATAAAGAAAAGCTATAAGCAGGCAAATAATCGCAAATTGTAGTTTTAAGGGCATATTTATAAAAGCACATACAAGAAGTTTTAGTATTATCAGAGAATAGGATTTTTTCAATGAACAAAGTGTAAACTCACTGCTTTGTCTGAAAACTGCAACATTTTCAAGATATCCCTTTTTTCATGAAACAATATATTTTATGATTTTTAAGGCCTAGACCTGGGCGCCCATGGGAAGTACCAAAAAAATAGCTAAGACAACATATCCTCCTATTAAACAGAATAAGATTCATGGCCCCAATACATCTCCTAGACATGCATCCAACATTTCCATGCTCATGATAGCCCCCCTGCAAATGCTCCATGCTGTCATCAGTTCAAAGCGTTCACTTTTATTATGCGAAGCACGTTGTCTAGAAGTTCACATTGGGCAAAAGGTTACAGAAAGGTTTTCTTCAATGAAGCAAAAATGAAAGCAATAAAATGCTCACACAAACCTTCTTGGGCTATAAGATATGTGAATAAGAATCCTTTCTGTTGAATCACACTCCTGAAATGGTGAGGCTGCAGCAACCGCTTTAACTGTCTGTGAAAGAATTTACCAATTTAGTCACTCAAAGAAGGAAGATTGTTCAAATATTTCTGACAATTGTCTTATTGGAATGTAGTAAATGCAATAGAAAATTAATTAATGCTGAATAATTTTGCTGACATAAACTGAAAATCTTCCTGTTTTACTTCAAGTCTTCAATGGAGTAGGCTTTAATCAATAAAATATGCTATGTTTATGGTACTAAATATATATTAGATCTGGTTCAGCCCATTTTGAAAGCATGGTTGAACACATGTTTGATGGCATAAAATACAAATGACAGAACAGCTCCACAAACAAGTTGGTAAGTGTAATGAAGCACTAAAATAGTTTAGACAAGCTAGTAGTGTGTTATACAATAAACAAGTCTCTTTGATTGGATGGATGTTTTGATAGGACTGGAACAAGTCATATATCATATTGCATGGTGCCAATTGTTAGGCAATAGAAATGACAAGAAAAAACATTGCATATGGCATGACACATATGTCAATATAGATTCCTGGAGTAAATGAGTACAATAGTGAGGTTTTGAAAAAATACCAATTATGAAAAAGATCAAGTATATGTTATTTGTGATGTTTAAGGCATGTAATACTAAGATTTGAAATAGCAAGAGTAGAAAAGGTTGGCACAACAGAGGTTGAAGGAATTGGAATGGTTTATTCAATAAACACCCGGAAAGAGGCAGTAAATACATAAAACCACAGTGCGACTAAAGTGTTAGACTTGAATAGAGATAAACTGAGAAAGCATGATGATGGTGGTTCTGCTGGTGGTGATGATGACAATGAGTAGTTGAACTTTTTCAAGAACAAGGGCAAACATAGACACAAACAGGGTTTTCAGCCATAGCTCTGTGATGTCTAAACAATGAGAACTTTCATCATGATTCATGCAAACAGAGAGAGAGAGAGAGAGAGATCGGATGGTGAGTTCGTCTAGTAGAAAAGATTGGCACAACAGTCATGATTTTTGTGTTCCTCGCCACCAGAAAGACTGAATGGAAATGGACATGCCACCGCATTTTCTTCCATGTGAAGGGTGATAGAAAGCTTACATCTTGTGTGTGACGAATTCTAGATTCCATAAAATAATATGTAAATTCCCTTTTTAATACTTGTCACTAGAGGCATTTCCCCTCTTCAATCAGTTCTGTCAAAACAGCTTTTTTTTTCTAGGTGATTTTTTTTTTTTTTGAAATCTTTATCCTTTAACATATTATATTATTCAACACCTCTAGAGTCTAGATGGGATTAGCAATTAGATACCATTGATGAATTTTCCAAGAATGCAACAAAAATTTATTGTGTGAATGCAGGTGTTGCTAAAATCCACTTATGAAGTCGTGCTATGAGAAACTAGACCAATTTCCAAGTTAGAAAAAGGTCTGAAAGAAAACCAGCAAACTAATGTCAAACCTGTCATCCAAAGGATGTGAGGATTGTTGGATGTGAAAAATATTATCACATATTGATCAAAGTCGATTTCATAAGTACAAATGTGAACCATGAAATCTATTTAAAACCCATGAAATGTTGAAATTTTAAGATTATATCACTAGGATTACCTGCCAAAGCTCCATGCTCGAAGCCTTGAATGAGCTTTCCCCAACCCATATGTAAACACCAATGACATGCACACCGCCCAAAAGCATCTTGGAGACCTGCATTTTGCATGCTTTCAGATCTGAAAAAATTTGGTGTATCATTAATAACAAAGCAATGTTCCTATAACTATGGACTTAAATGCTAAAAGAAAAGTGTAACCTAAAAAGTACACATCTATGTAACATGGGTACTTTCAGGAGGCTCCCGAACCTATGTCAGCACAATATGATATGGGTACTGGAACTGGTACATTTAGGTATGGCTCAAACCAATGTTGGATCTGGACCAGACCCAGACCCGATTCATTTTCCCATTTTATAAGAAGCCGATGTTTGGTCAAACATGAGGAGTTACTTTCGTCCATTTTTAAAGTACACAAAGGATCATTTTCATCCATGCATGTATGGTGTTTTATATACATGTACCAGTATCATCGATATCGACAATATTTTGAAAATATTGAGATAATATCGGCAAAATCATGTAAGCAAATAATATTGGAAAAATATCACCAAATATGGAAATTTCATGATTTTATCATGACATTTTTCGAAAAAAATATTATTTTATATATTTTAAGCCAATTTTTGTATTATTTTGTTTCTTTTGTATTTAAGAACTTTTCAAACTTACTTCCTTATATTTTTGAAAGAAATATTGATACAAAACCTATTATTTTCTTATGTTTCTTAACTTTTTATATTTTTTTATTTTTTTATTTTTAAAACGCCCAAGATTTTCTCAATAAAAAATCAGTTTTTGAATATCTCTTCGAGAAAAACCCTCACTAAGAAATTACCTTAAATGATATAGGTGACTATGATATGTACATATATATAGTCATACTCCTGTGTCCATACTTTAAGAAATTCTCGTGGCATACCCTTCATACATACACCCTCACCCACAACAATGACTACGTGACATAGGTCCACATGAAGCAAAGATCAACAACAACAGTAAACATGAAGCATCCCTCTTTTGCTCAATAAAACTTGAACGACATGAATATCCTTAAAGTACTTCATACGACAAATAAATGAATCACAAAGTAACATGACATCTGAACATGTTAAGAGTTGCAGCAACATCGAGAATAGCAATTATTAACAATCATGGACCTCAAAATTCAAACTAATGTGAAGGGCAGTACAACTCATTTTCATTATATCAACATTGTAACCTCTTAGGTTCACTTAGGACACAAAAGATTCAAGTACCGCATCACATTGTGAAGAAGTGTTGTAGGCGCAAAAATGATCCCCATCAGATGTCACCCCCATCTGAAGGGATAATTTATCTCTTCCAAGAACTGAAGAGACAAAGATTGATGGGGATATGAGGAAGAAGATTTAATGATAGAAGCATCAAGTAGTAGAAAATGTTGAGGGCATTCGTCAAATTTATTTTTTTCTTGTTTTCTTTTTTATAATAAGTTAAGCACTCAACTTTTAACTTATTCTCCTTTTTCTGATGGAAAGCAGCAACTAAGCTTATCACTTGTTGCAAGAAGAAAAATATGCTTATCACTTGTTGCAAGAAGAAAATATGTACTTATCTGTCATGAGATGGACAGCATTTACTAAAGAAATAAGAGAGAACATAGAAGGCATAGTATTCTTGACCCTATGAAGAGGTTGGTAGAAAAAGTAAGGAACACAATAGAAAGAACAATAGCATACTAGAAAACAAACAAGAAGAATAATAAGCAAAGTGGCAGAGTGAGAAAAGAGCAGTAGTAGAACGTGAGGCAGCACATCAAGAAGCAAGAAGAAAAACAAATAAGAAAAGAAAAGAAAAAGGGAAAGGTCAGTTCTACTTTTTGATACCATGTAAAGTAATAATAGATGAAGTCACAAAATTCTAGAATCAATGCAAGTTACAGTAATACATCTTTTAGTTAATATTATTAAGACTTCACCATGAGAATACGACACATTAAACATACAATATTACATATGAAGTCTGAACCACACCCATCTTTACATATTCAGTAGCCAACATTTAAAAGCAACTTCAGCAGGCTCATGAGATGGCTGGTGCATCATTCTTGGGCACATATTTTTGACAAATGTTCAAATATATTGAATCGGATCGCCTTATTCTCTTGGAAATTTTTTCTTCAACCACTGACCAAATCAGTTTACAGTTGATGATACAAAGCGTGTCTAATATGTCGGTTGCATATTTCTTCTAAGAAGAACAAACCCCTAACTCTATCAACATCAGTGGATTCTGCGACCAGCATGGCAAAATAAATTGTTGGGTTATGCAGAAATGGAAGTTCTGTCTCCATGAAACTCAATGGTTCATCTTTGTCAATTGGACATTTTCGCATTAAAAAAATGTTAGCTCACTGTTGGGAAATATCTATCATGAAGCTACTAACCAAACTGTTTAACCTCAAAATGTGGTGGACACATTTCTTAGCAGTAAAACTTTTTGCCACTAAACTGGTTTAGCTAGGGGAAGGAAGAGGTGTGTGTTCAGAGCATATAACTTTTAATTGTCATAAACTGAACCAAAACTCCATCTAAAGCTGCATTGCATCTTAAACTCGCATCTTGAGGTGCACTCCACGTAAGGATTAAAGATAGAGATTTTGAGAGGAACGTATCTGACCACGGATAGAAAACTTCTTTAAGTTCAACTATGTGATATTGATGAATTGCATACTCGGCAAACAGCTCCTTCATGCACAACAATCTCGTTGAATCGAACCCAACCTTCTCCAATCCTTTTTCTCTTCTGGCATCTCAGATAAAGATGACATACCCTAAAATGATGGCGTTGTTTATAAGACATTGCAAGTTGCGATCGCTATGAAAGGAAGATGCGTCTAAGTTCAAATCTGGACAAAATCAATCCCCTTCTATCAACGATCGCTGCTGCTATAAAACACAGGCATCACTTAAGAAACGCTCTCTAAATCAATAAGAAAAAAAAAAACTGAAGCAGGTTCGAGACACCATAAACACAATCCCTATCAAGAACTACTCAAATAGCAAATGCGCAACCAGCGGGGCTCAAAATTCACATCCACAGCGAGACTAAAAACCTTCAAATCGGCACGAATATAACCACAGAAGCAGAAAACATGAAATCACAGAGAGTCGTCCTACTATGTTGCCGAGGCTAATCGAAATTACATGATATTTCACATCGGTCGACTCCAACAAAAGGGAACACCATTTAGATCAACCCAATCACGGAAAACAAAGCAAAATTATTTCAGGGAGAAAAAATTGAGTTGGGTTCTCATGCATCCGTCTCGCCAACCTGACTGGCGTGCTCGGAGACCCAATCGACATCGATAACCAATGAAGAAGACGCATCTTTCACCGGTTTCCCCTTCGAAAGCTTCTTCCTATCGACCCCTCTCTCCACGAGCTCGCAGGCGGGGCTCCCTCTGTCGTTGGGCGGCGTCGGGATCAAGGCGAACACGTACCCTCGATCCAAATCGGCGTTGAGTTTGCCCACAACAAGACCCACCTGCGGAAAAGGGGCCAGAAAACCGATCACAAGTGAGCCAACGAACTTGAAGAAGGATTCAAGATTGGGGATGGGAGGATCAATGGGATTACTTGTGCAGTAACGCGTGACTGAGAAAGTTGGGCCTCGATCGCACTCAGATGCGACTCCTCGCCCGTCACCGTCCTCACCATTGTTCGGATTGAGGGCAGCGGCGTCCGCGCGATAATCTCTCAAAGGGACGATCTTGTCGGAGAATCAAGCGGCGACCGCCATCGTCCCCGCTCTCAGATCTCGCGAAGGAGTTGTCTCAGATCGTTGCCGTGCGCGAGATCGTCATCCGGACGGCGCGTTTGGTTTTTCAGCGGGCAGCGGGATCGGGACTTTTCAAATTTGGTACTTTCTTTTGCCTTAAATTCTAGATACCCACTCATGTTTGGGTGTAAGGGCTCGAGTGTTGATGACCCCATCCAGAGATTACCTGCTTTGGCAGGGAACTTTGTCATAAAAAAAATCAAAAAATCCTATAGTTCAGGCTTCTTCTAGGGGTGGGCAACGGGCCTAGTTTGGGTCAAGGTTTTATGCTTGAGCCCTTTAGCTACAGGAACGAAACCCAGCCTGTTATAGATGTGGGCTGGGTCGGGTCAGCCTGCGACCTATCTGGCCCTGAGCTATTTATTAATTATTAATAATATAAAAAAATTTAATTAATTACATAGTAACTTGATAACTATTATTATATATTTAATTAGTTGCATTAATTTTATGAAAACTATAAAGATAATTAGTTGGGTACATAGAAACTTGTTAATTATTTATTATTTACCTAATTAGTTGAATTTAGGTCGGGCCGAACCCCCCTTTCACAATAGCCCATTAAACCAGGTCATTGGCTGCTCTTCAAACTCGAGCCTGTTAAGAACGGGCCATCTCCGGGCTAGGCTGCACTTAAAGCCCAGCGAGCTGAGTTCTAAACGGGCACGGGGCAGGGCCGATGCCCACCCCTAGCTTCTGCTGAGATTTGTTAGACAATTGAGTTAAATTAGTCCTCATTTAGGCTTTGTTTGGGAGCAGTGCGTCGGAGCACACTTGAGCTGTGCTGACGAATCCACACCTCCCAAACTGGTTTGGGATAAAGGTTTTCATAAAAACATCCTTACCTCTTAATCTATTAGGACTCTTATAGCCAGTTAAATACTTCTTACTGCATTAATGTTATTTCCCATTCCTAAACTTTATGAAACATATAAGGTAGAATATTGATACAGAACATGTGTATGCGTGGGCGCCTGTCAATGTGCATGCATCAGAGAGAGTTTTTTTTTAAGGCTAGATGAGGTTAGGCAGACCCTAGCAGTTATACAACAATATCATTGTGTTTTGAACCTGCAACGTCCCAACACAAGGTGATGTGCACTAACTGAGCAGGTTATATGTTTCCCCCGAAACACGCAGGTGCGTGTTCTCGAGTCTGAATGAGCGCCACGTATGTAAGCACGTGGGGCTCGTTTTCCCGTGTGTGCCGGCATCACTTAGCATCGGAGTCCGGTGTGTTTGCAAAGACTTAAGTACCATTTTTCGCCATTAGCGTCATAAAATGATGTTTCGAGTAAAAGACAAAAATGTCTTTCCACCATAAAGGGTTAAAATCATCATCATTTTTGCACTAAGGAGTAAACTTTTTTGCTTTAACTCGCAATATGTTGCCCTAAACGTTCTGGATCACCCTTTGACGATGCATCATCTGCTGTAACAGGAGCTCCCTTTGACGATGCAGCCTTTGACGTCATTTGTTGTCGCGGGAGCACCCTTTGCCGTCGTCTACTGCCGTCGGAGCACCCTTTTTTGTCGTCTGCTATTGTTGGAGCATAGTCAAAGCACCGTTGCCACCATCGGCTGCATCTACCTTCTAGGTGATTCTTCTCCACTGTCGGATTAGCAAAAGTTGTGTCCTTTCGGTGAGTTTTGTGTAAGGTTTCGTTATGCAAACAAATCAATTATTAAATCTGAATGCTAAATCTTACAACTGATTATACTATTCATGCTAATTAACACATATTTTCATACTTAAACAAGAGTCATGAAAGGCAACGATATATACTTATGAAGGCTAAATTTCTACAACAATTTGTAAGTTTGAATTTAACAATAATTTATACATTTAATGCAGTAGCGATTTGTTCGATGCAGCAACGATTTATAAGTTTGAAGCAATAGCAATTTATGATTTATGATTCATGATTTATACATTTAAAGTAGCAACAATTTATACACTTAATGCAGTAACAAATTATGATTTACAACGATATGTACTTATGAAGGGTTCGATTTCTACAACGATTTGTACGTTTGAAGCAGTGATTTGTACGTTCGATGCAGCAACGATTTATATGTTTGAAGCAATAGTCATGTGTATTTATGATTTATGAAGTTACCATGATTTGTACTTAAGTTTGCTAAATTGTACTACGATGTTTACTTATGAAGTCAAAACGTTACAATGATATATACTTATGAAGGGTGCAATTTGTACAATGATTTATATGTTTGAAGCAACAACGATTTATACGCTTGATGTAGTAACGATGTGTAATTATGAAGTTACCTCGATTTGTACTTAATTTTGCTAAATCGTACTACGATGTTTACTTGTGAAGCCAAGTATTGCGACGACTTATAATGTTGGTGATTGTGTAATGAATGTGATAATTTATAATAATATATACATGGGGAGGCGGTTGTAACATATAATGATGCAGTTAAATTTATGTGTTGTGCAGGTTAGCAATGACTATAATTTGTAAGACAAGAAAGCCTTTGCCGTTGGAGGGGATGACTCTTGGAGAAATCATCCGCCAATCCGATATATATGAGCGCTATGTAAAGTACCAAAATATAATGAACATTGAGAATGAAAAAAACAGGAACAAATTGTTGGATATTTATTATGCGGAGCCTGATCCATCAGATATTGATGATAAAAAGCAAACAAATAAGGATGAGGAAGAACTAAGAAGAAGATGAAGGATGACAAAGAGAAGGAAAATCAAAGGAAGAATGAGGAGAATGAAAACTACCCGCACTTATGAGGCAAAAGGATTTCTTTCTGCTGACCATGCAAAATTAAATCTACATGCACATCATTCTTCATGTTATCTATCATGATCGTCAGTTGCATCACACTATACTATGCATCGAGTTGTTATTTATCGTACCAATAAAATAAATGACTTATTATATATATGTGTGTTGAAGATAGTGATTCACATGACAGTGATTTAATGACAGCTGCGACGCTGTGAAGCGATTTCAATTTTAATCGCTTAATGAACAATAATTTGAATAAGCAAATCGCCATCGTAATCGCGTAACAATGTAAATGCCGCACACATATGTTTCAATATCATAACAATGTAAATGCCGCACACATATGTTTCAATATCATAATACAAATATCTTACAAATCGACACTAGCAAACACATAATATGTTACAAATCGGTATACATATCGCATAATATATTACAAATTGATACGAAAATTCAGCATAATAGCTTACAAATCGATATTAACAAACAAAACAATATCTCGCAAATCGATAGTATATTACTACAACCATGATTTGCGTTATATTGTTCTAATATTTTCTATACAAAGACGTCATTACATAAATCGCTAAATGAGCAATGATTTGAACACACAAATGGCCACCTCATATCGCTACAATGTAAATTCCTCGTGCAAAGGTTTCAATTACATACTACAAATATCTAACAAATCGACACTAGAAAGAACTTAATATTTTACAAATTGGTACACATTGCATAATATATTACTATACCTATCCCTATACCCTAAACCCTTAATATCTTACTAAACCCTAATGCTAAACCTTAAACCCATAATATATTACTAAACCCTAAACCCTAAACCCTAAACCCTAAACCCTAAACCCTAAACCCTAAACCCTAAACCCTAACCCTAACCCTAAACCTTAAACCTCAAACCTTAAACCCCAAACCCTAAAACCCTAACCCTAAGCCCTAAACCCTAAAACCCTAAACCCTAAACCTCAATCGTAAACCCTAAACCCTAAACATCAACCATAAATCGTAAACCCTAACCCTAAACCCTAAAACGTAAACCTAAAACCATAAACCCTAAACAGGAATTTCCATATCGATTTATATGTTGATTCTGTATATCGATTTATAAGCTATCAACAGGAATTTCCATATCGATTTGTATGATATTTGATCATTGATTTGCATTATACTATGACAATATATTCGTAATAAAGGCAAATCGTTATGGTCGACAAAGACGTCATTGCGTAAATCACCTAAAACATAAATCACTTAAAGGTATATGTTATTTTATTATAAAATCTTTGGCAGGTCCCATAAGCATTAAACTCCTCTGCTATAAAAGAGGCAAATCATTATGGTCGACAAAGACGTCATTGCGTAAATCACCTAAAACATAAATCACTTAAAGGTATATGTTATTTTATTATAAAATCTTTGGCAGGTCCCATAAGCATTAAACTCCTCTACTATAAAAGAAGCTCGTCGCAATATTTCCCCCTAAACGTTCCACAAAAAATCTTTGTCGTCGTCTACTTTCGTCGGAGCACCCTTTGTCATCTCAGTGAGTTTCATGTAACCATGTGTTTTTATGATTTATGAAGTTACCAAGATTTGTACTTAGGTTTGCTAAATCTTACAACGATGTTTTTGTGTTGTGCAAGTTACCAATGACTTACATTCGTAAGAGAAGAAACACTTCACCGTTAGAGGGGATGACTCTTGACGCAATCATCAAACAATATACTTTGTATGAGCAATTAGAAGCGTACTACAGAATAATGACGATTGAAAATGATAAAGAAAGAGAGCAAGTGTTGGTAAAGTATAAAGCGGAACCTAATCCATCAGATATTGAAGATGATAATCCAACGAAAAATGATAAGGAAGAAGTAAAGATGAAAAAGAAGAAGGATGACGAAGCGAAGCAAAAGCAAAAGAAGGAGAAGGAAAGGGAAAAACAAAGGAAGAATAAGGAGGAGGAAGAAAAGCGAAGGCAAAAGAAGAAAGAGGAAGAGATGAAAAAACAAAGGAAGAATAAGGAGAAGGAGAAAGAGAAACTAAGGCAATTGAAGAAGGAGGAGGAGGAGGAAGAGAAGCAAAGACAATTGAAAAAGAAGGAAGAGGAAAGGCAAAGAAAGCAAATTCAGGATGAGAAAGAGAAGGAAAGGCAAAGGAAGGAGAAGGAGGACGAGGAAGAGAAGGAAAGTCAAAGGAAGGAGAAGGAGGAGGAGAGGGAAAAGCAAAGAAAGAATAAGAAGAAGAAGGAAGAGAAGCGAAGGCAAAAGAAAGAAGAGGAGGAGGAGGAGAGGGAAAAGCAAATAAAGAATAAAGAGAAGGAGGAAGAGAAGTGAAGGCAATTAAAGAAGAAGAAGGAGGAAGAAAAGAAGCAAAGATAGTTGAAAAAGGAGGAGGAGGAAGAGAAGCAAAGGCAATTGAAGAAGAAGGAAGAGGAAAGGCAAATAAAGCAGATTCAGGATGAGAAAGAGAAAGAAAAGCAAAGGAAGGAAAATGAGGACGGGAAAGAGAAGAAAAGACAAAGAAAGAAGAAGGATGAGGAAGAGAAGAAAAGACAAAGGAAGGAGAAGGAGGACGAGGAAGAGAAGGAAAGACATAGGAAAGAGAAGGAGGATAAAGAAGAGAAGGAAAGGCAAATGAAGGAGGATGATGAAGAGAAAGAAAGACAAAGAAAGGAGAAAGAGGATGAGGAAGAGAAGGAAAGAGAAAGGAAGATGCAGCAGGAGGAAGAGAAGAAAAGGGAAAGGAAAAGGCAGAGGATGGACGCGAAGGAGTGAAGGAAGGAAGAAATACAAAAGCAGAGAAAGGGAGGGGATGACGAGAAGAAAAGTGTGACAAAGGTACATAAATCTCTATTGTCTGTCGCGATGTACTATTGTAGGTATTATTATATATAGTGATTACTATGAATAGCAATTACTCTGTATAGTGATTAATGTGATAGTGATTACTATGTATAGCGATTACTATGTATAGTGATTACTCTGTATAGCGATTACTATGTATAGTGATTACTCTTATAGCGATTACTCTGTATAGCGATTACTGTGATAGCGATTACTATGATAGTGATTACTATGTATAGCGATTATGAGGTTACTACGATTTGTACTTGAGTTGGTTAAATCATATAGCGATGATATGAGCAAATGAAATGATGTTTGTTAAAAGTGATTTGATAGGAAAATCGTTCTAATCGATCATGATTTACTATGATGGGTATTATTATGTATAGCGATTACTATTTATAGCGATTACTATATATAATGAGACTAATTGTGATTTGATATTTTGTGTTATAAGCAGGTCAGAAGAGAAGCAGAGCAACAGATGAAAAGTTGAAAAAGCGATGTCAGTGGCATGTAGTTCTGTTGTGGTACAAAAATCTAAGTGAATATCAGAAGGACCGATTATGAAATATGCACTTCGGCAGCTTCTAGACCAACATTATTTTGAAAATTGCTGGAACACCATGACCCACCTGGTCAATAAGTGGAACCATAAGTCAAACATGTTCCAGTTTGGGGGTTTTGAGATCACCATGACCCTAGAAGATGTGGCACAAATTACGAGTCTTAAGTGCCATGGAAGTGTTGTCCTAACATGGGATTCAAACTATAACCCAAGGGACAAGTGCATGACCCTTCTAGGAATGTCGGTGAAGGAATGACGTGAGTGTATTTTTGGTGAAAACAATTCCATTTCGATGAAAGTTTATTTTTTCCATAATAAATAGGAAGGTCGGTCCGCTACATGTGCATCTGAAGCAGCTGACCAAGAGTTGTGCAACTTTCTTCTTTATATTTTTTGACTTACTTTATTTTTTGATTGTTATAGTTTGAGAATAAGTTACTTGTGGCTGCATTTCCTGAAAGACTTAGATGAAGTCGACAACTAGGCATGGGTGCTGCTATGCTCGCACACTTGTACAGTCATCTTTACAGTGCGAGTAAGGGTACAAAAACCATCAAAGGGTTTTGGTCATTTATTCAGGTATTTATTTATTACATATTTAGTACTTGTAGACTAAGCTCGTTGAAAGTTGTAGTCTTACTAATATATTATTTTTGTAGGCTTAGACGTGGGAGCATATTGTCTTCTTGCGTCCTCAGTGTGGCCCTGCGGTATGTGGTTTTTCCAAGATCGGCCAGTGGGCTACAATAAATGTCAAAGAGGATAATGTTCAGTTCATTTTAGATGGTTTGTAATTAAATAAGGTAAATGGTTTTAAATCATTGTAATGTTTAGCATTCTTAAGTAATCATCGCTTTATGATTTTGTCTTCCTTAGTACAAATCGTTATCTTCTTAGCATCTAATTTTCATTAGCGTAAATTATTATAATGTTTAGCATTCTTAAGTAATCATTGTTTTAGGATTTTGTCTTCCTTAGTACAAATCGTTATCTCCTTAGCATCTAACTTTCATTAGCATAAATTGTTATAAAGTTTAGCATTCTTAAGTAATCATCGCTTTAAGATTTTGTCTTTCTTAGTACAAATCGTTATCTACTTAGCATCTAACTGTTATTACCGTAAATCATTATAATATTTAGCATTCTTAAGTAATCATCGTATTCAGCATTTTGTCTTCCTTAGTATAAATCGTTATCGCATTCAGCATTTTGCATGAATAATTATGTATATATCTAAACGACAATCTCGATTGTACAAGTTGTGTGTAGACAATATGGAGATGGGGAGGACGAGGATGAAGAGGTTGTTGTTGAGGCTGCAAAAATGTCTATCTGCGATATTTGGCTCTTTAGCAAATGTGAAGCCGAGTTGCAGCATGGTAGTCGAGTACTCCTACAAGTTGGCTTGGGACAGTCGATACCAAAAGTGCCTATGGTATTGAGAAGGAAGATAAATAGTGGTGGGGCCAAGAACGTGAATTGGCACGAACGCTTCAAGAAACAATTGGATAACTGAAACAAAGGAGGTGTTCATGTCATACCATATGATTATAAAGAATGACAACATGACCCCAACTATTTCAAACAATATTAGCAACCTATGCATCAAAATCGACAGATTAAGGAGAAGCAACCTGAAAGTAAGGTCACTCTTATCCCCGAGCATGCGGTCTTCCAACATAGACGTAACGTTCATCATGTCCCTTTGGCGGATACTATGATTCCCTCTGTTGTAGTACACGATAAGGAGCAAACACAATTCACAAAGGAGAAGGTAGTGTCCGCCAATAGGTTTGCGATACTGGAGAGAGAGAATAAGGAGTTACGGAAGCATGTGCAGAATTTAGGGAGACAAATGCGGTCACTGGTAGAGATGATTACCAGTGAGTTTAATAAGATCAAGGGAATGAAGAGGTCGCCGAATAAAGAGACTCCACCAAGGCAAAGAAAAAGATGATTTGTATGTCCATCTAAGTCATCAAGTGACAGTGAATAAACATATTATGTGATTTGTGTATCTCGATAATTCTATGTTGTAATTCTATCATTCTTTGTTGTAATTATATAATTCTTTCATTAATAAGTGTAACACAGAAGTGTCACTGAAAAATCGACAAGACTACATAAACTTAAGTTTGAAAAATCGTACAAGTTTTCTTTACTTTTGTATTCCAAACGTTACAACGATATGTACTATATAGGGTGCAATTTCTACTATGATTTGAACGTTCGAAGCAGCAATTTGTATGTTTGAAACAACAACGATTTATGAAGTTACCATGATTTATACTTACGTTTGCTAAACTGTATAGCAATTACTGGCTTAGGATTTAATATGTATCGTGATTCCTGTGATAGTGATTACTATGTATAGCGATTATGAAGTTACCATGATTTGTACTTATGTTTGCTAAATCGTATAGCGATTACTAGTTTAGGGTTTATTATTTATAGCAATTTATGTGATAGCGATTATGTGAACACCCCAAATTTTTCAAAATCTTTTAAATATTCCTTTTTTGCCCCTGATTTCACCTTCTGAGTAATTGAGTCACTTTTAAATCTAAATTCCATTTTATTTCTCATTTTTTTTGAAATTAAACTCATTTTGTATATTTGACTCAATTTCGGATCCGGATCCAAATAAAGGATCCAAATCTGAGCTTCGTTGTCCAGTTTTTGAATCAAATTCTCAAAATTACCAAAGTAACCTTTTAACAGGCTCAGACAGTTCATCCGATATCCGTTTGGATCTATCGCGTCATGTTCCTCAATTTGAGGTTTAAAACTCGAATATTTTCTCAAAACTTGGGTCCAAACCCATTCTTTTGAAGAAATTTTCCCAAAATAGCCTTGAAAACCTTCTTTTGTAAATATTTCTCAAAAATACAAAAAAATAGTTTTAAATCTTTGATTTTAGGGTTTTATTCTAAAAAATGCCAAAAAATGTAGAAAATGCAAAGAAAAAAAAATATGTCCAAACCGGTTTTTGAAAACCTCTTTTTGAAAATATCCTTTTTAAGAAAAACCTTTTTTAGAAAAATCTGGTAAAGGAGCCTTCTTTTTAAATTTGCGTGAAAAGTCTGAAGGGCCTCGTAAAAAAACATCTTTTAGGGTTTTCTCTCAAGGGGTCGGATGCGAAACATTTTTTCCTTCTTCCGCTCCACCTTCTTCCTCAATCGCCCTCCAAACCCTCCAGAGGCTTCGCCCAAGCCATCTATCGCTAACCTTTGCATCCTCCATCGCCCGGATCCTCCCTAAGCCCTTCATCGCCAACTAATCCCTTCTCGATTCTTCTTTCTTCCCCTATTTAACAAACCCCATTATTCCTTCAGAAGGACCGCCTCTCACCCCCGCACCTCTCTTTCCTTCGACGATCTCATTCATCATCTTCACCCCAACCTTCTTCTTATTCTCCACTGGTTCTGAGAGGAATTTCACAGTCGGGCTCCCCTTTCATCCAAAACCCCTGCAGGGTTACAAGATCTTCAGCTCCGACAATACAAGTTGAACCAGCTGTTCTTTCTTTGATTTTGTTCATATTTAAAAGCTTTGTAATTCTATATGCTCCTCTCTCTGGTATCCTCTTCTGCAAGCGGCTACCATCGATCCCTCTCCACGACGCCTCCTCTACAGGTAAGTGACCTCATCCCTCTAGTTGTTCTCTTCTTTTCCAGAAAAGCATTTCTTCCCCTTCGTTTTCAGCATCTGTCTGTCATGATTTTTATTTCTTCTCTTTTATTACAAAGCAAAAGGGGGGAATCGACCTGCAATGTGTGCAGGGTCGATCCATCCTGTGCAAGATTAACAGGAAAGACACTATTCCAACACATTTTATTCTCTCTTCATCTTCTTCCATATTTCGTCATTTTGTTTGATATTACTTGGTAGGCCACGATTTATTTTGTTTTGATCTCTTTCACTAATTTTAATTTCAGGTTTATGTCGATTTCACATTCTCCTGTTGATGATCAGCTTGTATTTCTTTGTCTGCTTGATTTTCAAATTTCTGTTTACCTGTTGATTGCTCCAGATCAAAAGTGGAGTCAGATTTGATTTGATGGAAGCAAACCAGATCTTGATTTGTTCCTCTAGAGCAAGATGCTAACCCATTTTAGTATCTAATCTGAGTTATATTTTTCTTTAGTCTATTTCTAATGACCTTTTCATTAGTAGCATTCTTCTGATTTTGGGATTTCGATTCCTTCTATATTTTCCCCTTTGAGCTTATCTCTTTTGATTTCCTTTCCCATCTTTTGGCCCCTTTCAAGCACATCAGGTAATATGGATATGCTCATAGCAGTCTCAATATGCCTTTAGTACGATAGTAAAGAGATCCTTCTGGCCACATTCTGTGATTGTGGGTTCGACGATTTAATCCTTTGCACTGAATTCCATAAGTGAATTCATAACCCATATTGACTTCGCTGTGAAATCCTAAGCTACATTCACCGTAGAAACTCATCATCCATTCGTTTGATCATTTTCTTTTTTTTTATTTATCAGGATAGATGTTATGTGTTTGATTTTATTATTCATATTTAGTTATTTATCTGGTTTTATTCTTGTGGTTCAATGCCATCATTCTGTGCATCATGATTCCAATCTATATGTGATCTTATTTTTGAGTTTCTTTTCTTTAGCTCAACCCCTTGTTTGCATCTAATCTCTTATTTTGTCATAATAATTTGCATGTATTTTGATTTCTTCTTCCTTTTTCCTTTAATTCTCAATCTTCTATGTGCATTTTGTTTACCCTTTTGGTTTTTGATTTTCTATTTCTATTTTGTATATCTGTTGGTTCTAGTCGTCTGTCATGCTTTGGTCTTCTATCCTACATTTAAATTCCTGCTTCATGATGTTCACGGCACATTTAGTGTGAGACATACATAACCTATGTTATCACCTGGTTCGGTATCACCCCTACACCTCGCCGATTAACTTCAATTCGTAAATTTGACAAATTAGTGGATTCCTGCAAAGTGATCAAGTATTCCTACACGATCATCAATGCTGATGATAATGATAGTTGGAAGAAAATGGGGCTGACGCCAGTCATAATACAGAATGGGGTTTGTTAAAAAAAAAAAAAAAGAGAGAGAAGTCTGACGCCTTTCAATATTGTGTTTGAAACCTGCCTTTCAGATGTATCATATGAAGTTAGGCTCGCAACTTTCAAAGGGCTTTCACACTTCTTGAGATCAATAGAATCCAGGGTTGCCTATGTTCGTTATGGGGAACAAATGGATGATTTTTTTTTTTATTATTGTTATTAGCTGAATATTAATCTTCGTCTCACATTAATGCAGTTGTTAGATGTTAAAGGGAATCCTAAGTACATTTGCTGCATACTTGGGGTAATTTTCTGCTGGAACTGTATGCAATTTTAGAAGTCAGATGAATTGTATTGCCAAGAAACCATTACTATGTGCAAGATGGACCTCTAAATCGATGTCACAGCTCTGGGCAAAATTAATTATCGAAACTACATGATATGTCAAGAAATAGAAAATCTTAATATGCTGCATGGGAGTGTACGTGAAGAAATGGACAATGCTATTCAGAAGCCTGATGTCATTTAATGGAGCGGGACCCATTGATCATTCTGCCTTTGGTAAAGGTAAAATCTGGTTCGTAATTTATAATAAGTACTCACTGTTTTATCGTCCAGGTAAGGCAATTCATCATCTGAGCCTGCAAACGTGAGACAGGCAGCAACCGAGGTTTGGGTAGCTTCCAGGCTTCTTGAAGAAACTGGCTCGATTGGTCCCTATGCTTCCTGCTGCTTTGTACCACCTGTTCCATTGTGTCATCTCTCTTTTTTTTTTTTACATTCCTGTAATCCTTGTTGTGTATACACTATTGATCCTTTGCTAATTTTTTTTTTTGCTTAGTTATCTGCTTTCACGTTCTTACTTTTTCATATTCCCCTGTAACAGACATTAGAAGTACTGTCTCAGTAATCACTGTGTTTGGCTATGTGCATATATTTATATATCGGATTCTAGAAGGTAGACCATTTTCCCTATCAACTGTGCCCAGGTATGTCACAATATTTTCACTTGTGTAGTTTTGCATTCAGATTTTGAGATAGTTGTTTCCTTAGCATTAAAAGATTTACAATCTATGATTTGAACTGTAAAAGCCATTTGCTCATCATTCGTGACATCCAGTCCACATCGTACACTTGCTATTAAACAACTTTTCTTTCTCATGAGACTGTTTATCTATAGTTCATTACCCTGAATATCATGTCATTACTTCACAGAAAACCGCCTTTTATAGTTACAGTTGCAGCCACACCATCATCGCTTACATGTATCTTTTGCATATTATTGCACCAACATCTCTGTATTTGAGTTATTGCACATCAATATAATATCCTTCTGTAATGCTTCACTTCACCCTATATATACAAGCATTTCATGGCATTTTCAATTTTATATCTGATACTCACAGGACAATTAATCTCCCTGAATTTGTATCTCCAATGCCATGGTTGTTGCATACAACCAACTCATTGCATAATGAATAGTTACCTCGGGAAATCTAGTTGCAGAAATTGATCTGTCAGTTGATCTTATGGTGTTGTGTGTCATCAATTGATACAATCAACTTATTTCAACCAGCTTGCTGAAACTATGCAGACCTGTGGCATCCAGTTGATTGAGTTAATTTGTATATTTGATCTTTGAGCTATATAATCAATTCAATCTACTGGTTAAGTAACCAAGTTAGGGAACCTATTGTGTTTTCACAATGGTTCACAAGGAACCACTGTGTCCCCTTTTCTTCTATGAAAGTTTATCAAGAACTACCATAGTTGTTGCGTATTCACAATGGTTCACCGTGAACCACCGTGGTCTCCTTCCTTTATAGTAGTTCATTAGGGACTACTACAATAGTTATCTGTTGCAATGGTTCACAAAGAACCCCTGCAACCCTGCTTTATTATAAGTAGTTCATCAAAAACTACTATAATAGTTTTTGCTTTCATAGTGGTTCACAATGAACCACTGTGTCCCTTCTTTTCTATGTTGGGCCATCAGGAACTACTATATTTCAGGTTGATTCGTCTTGGACCATCCTGGCTCTTGACTTCACCCCTTGTATATGCCTTTCTCATTCAACATCTGGTATTAGAATCAATACAATCATATGCAATTTTTCTCTCAACAAAGTGTTTTCTCCTACGTTATGCTAACTCGTTTCTTTGTAGGGAAGTCATGGAAAATCTTCTCGGATTAGAGAAGTTGTTTCAAATTTCAGTTTCAAAGATTGTAATAATTTAGATATCAATGAGAATTTACATTTCCAACTCTTAGATAGGATGGATGAGCATTGTAAAAATCATTAATTACTTATTCTCATGCTTTTTACCTTCATTTTCCAAAATCTCACAAATGGGAACACGAATGGCACATGCACCATTTCGTAAGAGGTAATTAATCCTAAGTCGATGATTTGCATCAATGGCCATAGTCAGGATGTAAACAAAACTTAGGATTTTTATCTTTTATAAAATAACATTGGATCCACACTGGATCCTCTTCAAAAATCATCATATTTTCAAATATTTCCTTCTTTTATTAGAGTTTAACTTAAAATTGGCTCAAAACATATACCAATGGCCATAGTCAGGGTATATTGAGAGTTAATTTCATTTTAAACTCTATAAAAGTACAAAAATATGTTTTATTCTTCTTTTGAATTTAAATACAAATTATTATATAATACATTCAATGACCATAGTCAGAGATATATTATATCTTCAATCTTATTTTAATTCATTTAAAGAATGAAATAACTTATTCAAAATCCAATTTCAAGATTCTCTAAATTCATTCATCATTTAGGATAGAATGGCATCTTATTTTTAAATTTCTTTTTCAGAAATCCAAGTGATTTCCTTCAGACATCTTCTTCACTTCTCAAATCAATTTTCAACTCTTGTAAATTCAAATATCATTTTCAGATTCTAAATTCAAGGTCTAATTCAACTTTGAAATTCATTTGTATATTCAAGATTCAAATTCTAAATTTCATTTTTCAAGTTCAATTCAAACTTGGAAGTTCTTGATTCATCTTCTGAATTTAAACTCCAAAAATCCATTTTAGGATCCAGAACCCAATTCTACTTTGGATCTTAGACTCCAGATCCAATTTCATTTTAGGATCCAGAATTCAACTTCCACTTTTGGATCTCAGACTTCAGATCCAATTCCATTTTAGGATCCAGAATCCAATTTCACCTTGGATCTCAGACTTCAGATCCAAATCCATTTTAGGATCCATAACCCAGTTCCACTTTGGATCTCAGACTTCAAATCCAAATTCCCTTTAGGACCCAGAGTCCAACTCTATCTTGGATCTTAGATTTCATATCCTAAATCCATTTCAGGATCCAGAACCCATTTTAGGATTCAAAATCCAATTCCATTCCCAATTCCAACTTTTCCATTTCATTTCCAGATTTAAAACCCAATTTCATTTTCAGATCTCGTCTGAACTTCCTAAATCCATTTCTATCTTTTTATACCATTTGGATTTCTCAACTCCATTGTGATTTCAAATTTTAAATTCAATTCCATTTCAAGTTTATCTCTTCTCCTAAATCTAAGTTCAAAGTCCATTTTCTGACTTTGAAATTTCGTATTCTTTTCCGTTTATCTCATCTTCAAATCATTCTCTCTCAGAAATCAAGATTTATTCTTCCAACTCTAAAATTACTTCAAAGATTTAGAACTTCTCTGATCTATCTCAAAGTTCTATGTTAGATTCAACCATTTCTTCACTCCATTATCAAGTTCATTTCAAGAACACTTGAGAATTTTCAAAACATTTTCAAAAGAGCATACATCCTTGCATTGCACAAGCATGATTCTTTGTGCATGTAGACTTAAGATCAAATTTTAGATGATATTTAGGCAAAGCAAAAAGGCATAGATTCGATCCTTGGTTCGATTACCCCTGGTAAAGGCGCAAGGAACGGTCGAACCTCGTACTGACGAGCGAATCCCGTCTCTCCATTTTTCCGCAATATATTTCAAAACGGAGGCGAGTAATTTGCTAAATATTTTCAAATTAAGGTCAAGTGAGACCCTGCAAAAACGTTCCTCTTCTCTCTTCTTTTCTTTTCTCTCTTTCTTTTCTGTCTTTTCATTTCTCTCTTCAAACAAGAGAAATAGAGGTCAGAAAAGGAAAAGAGAAGGAAGAGAGAAAAACCACAAGAGAGCAAAAATTTTGCGATGATCACAAATTACTTAGTATAACGATTAATAGGTATAACGATTATGAAGTTACCACGATTTGTACTTACGTTTGCTAAATCGTATAGCGATTACTAGTTTTGAGTTTATTATGTATAGCGATTACTTAGTCTAGTGATTACTAGGTATAGCGATTATGAAGTTACCACGATTTGTACTTAGGTTTGCTCAATCGTTAAGCGGTTATTGGTTTAAGGTTTATTATTTATAGTATTTCCTTTAAGAGCAAGGAATGTCACATAGCATTAGTTTAGGGTTTAGGGTCTAGAGTTTAGGGAAACGTCATCTGACACACTACTGATGTTATGCACGTGTCATTCATTTACACGTACTAACGTCGTTTCGATGATACTAGCAAATAAAATGATGGCTTTTAATTAATGCACAATGTAATTTATTTATTTATTATATTCTTTGGGCATGATTTTTGAAAATGGGCGGGACGTGAACACAAGACGTTTCCTTTAAGAGCAAGGAACATGTGATGTTTTATTTAAAGAAGAACCAGAGCCTTTCCTATAACCTGCTTTGTGAGCAACGAACAGAAAAATCAACATTTCCTTTAACCTCCTTTATCGCAAAAGCTGTATCGATGTCGAAGGACACTGCGATTCAATCAAACATCCATAAAAAAAAGTACCTTTGATTCCTTTAACCTGCTTCATCTTTTTTATATTGTATATTCGATTTGTTTTGTGTACTATAGAAAGGAATTGCAATATAATGCTACGGTTTGTTTACTAAATATTCAGCTAATTTTAGTGCAACATCCACAAAACAAGGTGTCAGAAAACTCAGCAAAGTGCTCAAAGAGAACATCAACTGAATGCAAGATGAATTTGTAGAAGGAAACACTATCAGTAATTTTGTACGTATGAAACCACTATCAGTTATACATTTACGTATGCCATGGGTATGTATATTAACAAGTGCATATTTGTTGTAAACAGACTATACATGATTTCGTCATGTATATTCAAAATAAGGGAACAACCATACCGATCTGCATCGTCACCCCTTATTTTATGGTATATCTGTTATCTTATATATTTATTTTCTGTTTTGATTTACTAATGTACCTTCGTGTTTTAAACTTACTATTATTACTATTTCATTCAATAGAGTATCATCCGTCGAATGCCATACGCAGCTGGATTTCTAGATGGACTACAATATTGGGGTAACGATGACCAAATGGCAAACTTTTGGTCAAGTGAAAAGGTTTGTGACCATATCGATTTTCATATCGATTTAAGATGTTTTGATTTTTAATATCGATTTAAGATATTGTTTTGTTTCTAAATATCGATTTTTAAGACATCAATACGAAATTCCAAATCGATTTGAAATATTGTTCTGAATCTTAATATCGATTTCTATGTTGATTCTTAATATCGATTTAAGATATTGTTTTGATTCTTAATATCGATTTCTATGTTGATTCTTAATATCTATTTTTAAGCTATCAATAGAATTTTCCATATCGATTTAAGATATTGTTCTGATTCTTAATATTAATTTCTATGTTGATTCCTAATATCGATTTAAGATATTGTTCTGAATCTTAATATTGATTTCTATGTTGATTCTTAATATCGATTTAAGATATTATTTTGATTCTTAATATCGATTTAAGATATTGTTTTGATTCTAAATATCGATTTTTAAGATATCAATAGGCATTTCCATATCGATTTAAGATGTTTTGATTCGTAATATCGATTTAAGTATTGTTTTGATTCTAAATATCGATTTTTAAGATATTAATACGATTTTTTAAATTGATTTGAGATATTGTTCTGAATCTTAATATCGATTTCTATGCTAATTCTTAATATCGATTTAAGATATTGTTTTGATTCTTAATATCGATTTCTATGCTAATTCTTAATATCTATTTTTAAGATATCAATAGGAATTTCTATATCGATTTAAGATATTGTTCTGATTCTTAATATCGATTTAAGATATTGTTTTGATTCTTAATATCGATTTATATGCTGATTCTTAACATCAATTTTTATGCCATTAATACGCATTTCCATATCGATTTTGTAAGATATTTTATAATCGATTTGTAGATATTGATTCCTACATTGTGGCAATCGAAAAAGCATTGGGTCGTATACGTGTTGGATGTACAAAAATAACAAATATGGTTCTACAACTCCTTGGACATTAACGGTAGTGTAGTCCATGACATTATGCATTTGATAAGTTTCTATCTATAAGATTACCGTATCTTATACGTAGCCCAAAATTTACTTGCTTTTGCATAAACCACAAGTTGGATTTTTCAAAGACATGTTGGGTGTCATCATTGGCCCATGGAGGCGTCACGTTGTAGATGACGCTCCTTTACAAAATAATGACATCGATTGTGATATCTTTGTAATGAAGTATATTGAAAAAATATATTATGGACGAGAACCAGAATTCACTGTTGTATGTTGTACACTTAAACATGTTTTATTATCCTATATTATTGGTGACTACATTTCTCTATTGGTCTGACTTTCATTTTTTTTTGCAGGATGATATACCTGGTTTCCGCATAGAACTATGCAAAAAATTGATGGATTTTCTAATTGCAGAAGATATAAAAACCCAGACTGCAAGATTACCTAGAAAGCAATGAAGGATGCGATGCCCTAGAAGTAAGAGAAAGTCGTTTTAAACGTCTACCTGTTCTCAAGGATAACGTGAAGAGGGTTACGTTCTACTGCTGAGAGAGAGAGAGATAGGAATTTTTGGTTCAACATTCAATTTGTCAAACATGACAATTTTTTTGTGTATAGACATTTGTAACAGATTTTGTAAACTGTGTATACAAATTTTGTAAGACTATGTAAAAAATTCATATTGATCCAAAAACCAAAATTATGCACCTAGCACACGTGTATTGATTACGCAAATTGCCACCTCAAGTGCGCAAATTGCAATAATGTAAATTCCACAGACACATGTTTCAAAATCATAATACACATATCTTGCAAATCGACATATCTTACAAATCGCTATAATATTACATAATATATTACAAATCGATTCTTAATGTCGATTTATATGCTTATTCTTAATATCGATTTCTAAGCTATTAATGGGATTTTTTTTCTTGATTTGTAAGATTTTTTATCATCAATTTGCAGATATTGCTTCCTAACATGATGTCTACTATAAATTTATAGGATATTATATCAATTTAAGATATTGCTTTGATTCTTAATATCGATTTGTATGTTGATTCTTAATATCGATTTAAGATATTGTTTTGATTCTTAATATCGATTTAAGATATTGTTTTGATTCTTAATATCGATTTAAGATATTATTTTGATTCTAAATATTGATTTTTAAGATATCAATAGGAATTTTCATATCTATTTAAGATGTTTTGATTCTTAATATTGATTTAAGATATTGTTTTGATTCTAAATATCAATTTTTAAGATATCAATATGAATTTTCAAATTGATTTAAGATATTATTCAAAATCTTAATATTGATTTCTATGTTGATTCTTAACATCGATCTAAGATATTGTTTTGATTCTTAATATCGATTTCTATGCTGATTCTTAATATCTATTTTTAAGCTATCAATACGTATTTTCATATCAATAGGAGGTTATGTGTTCCCATATCAGTAGAAATTTCTATATTGATTCGTAAGATAATTTATCGATTTGCAGATTTATAAGATATTATATAGATTTAAGATATTTCTATCAATAAACATCATGCCAATTTGTTGTTTCTTTCTCTTTTTTGCCTTTTATCAGTCATTATGTAAATCGCGACAGGACTAATCGTTTCTACCTATTTTTGTGAAATATTATTTTGTTTGTTAATATCGATTTGTAAGTTATTATGTTGAATTGCCATATCAATTTGTGATATATTATGCTCAATTGTTGTATATCAATTTGTAAGATATCATGTGTTTTCTAGTATCAATTTTTATGATATTTATAGTATGATTTCTATTATAGAATTACAACAAAGAATTATAGAACTACAACAAAGAATTATCGATTTATAACAAAGAATTATAGAATGCTAAATATTACAACGCTTTACACTAATGAAAGTTAAATGCTACAACTATTTTGTAGCTAAAGAATCCACACGCGATTTCTGTGTTGCGTTGCTCACTTTTGAATTAAACTGAGTCCGTCATGAAACAAAACAATATCAGATACTACATTAAGTTCAACAAGAAATGCAAACATCCTCCCAAAATTGTTACATACCAAAAGACTTGTCAAACTCATGTCATCATTTCACTCAAACAGGTCGAGAGGATTGCAGGTTCCAACATTATAGTGCACGTCTGTAGGGTATTGTTGCATGTTGAAAATTACACAAGTTGATATTGATAAGTTGCACATAATGTAATTTACATGAGAAGCAATATACTGTATTACATACCTGTTCATGCGAAGGGCTTGGTTGCTTAAGGGTTGGTTGTTTCTTAGACATTTTCTTGCCAACCAATTCTAGTGCACCCTTTGTCCTCCAACGATTGCGATTAGAGGCAGGTTTCCTTTTGATACCCTTCGCTTGGTGAATATTTTCATCATAATCTATAATGTTTACTCCTAACTTGTCGAAGATGATGTTTATGCTCGACGTAACTTCTCATAAGAGTCAGGGGAAGCATGATTTTCACCTATGTTGTTCGATCATGTTTTCTTAGATTGGTCTTCATGAGCTGCAGCAGACTCATGGTGAATTAGCTACACTTTTTAAAGTAATTTCCTTGACACTTTTTTTATGCATACATAGGCTTCTTCGCTTTTCGATGTCAAATCTGCAACATGCATAAGTGACCTACATAGTTATTGGTAACGGGAGGCTATGTGGCACTTCTCATCAACAAGAGATGGACTGACATTATTTGTATCCAACAATTCAATCTTTGCTTGTCTCGTCCATCTTTGCATTAAATATGACTCAGATATTTCTTATATCTTCTATTGATTAAGTGCCTTTAATGCATGATGACATAAAATACCTTTGAATTCAAATATTTTGCACGTATATTCAACTGTTCTATTATCAACATTGTACGTAACATGTACTTCTTTCCTTTTTGGATGCTCTTTTCCCTCCCATACAATATGATATTTATGCATATTCTCAGTTTGCATATGTCCTTCTATATTGCAATTCATGACCTGTATAACCTCCTTCTTAGTCCATTCAAATATAGTTAGTATATACAGATTTGCAGGTCGCATCAATATTTTCATGCCCAAAGTTACAGGGCGGGTGTTGAAGCATTTCACATCTTGTTCAAGCTCATTCCGTCTAAGACCGTCTACAAATAATTCATATTGTTCCATGGAACAAAATATTGTTAAACATAAATACAAGGTTTTTTTCAGTATGACATGCATAAATTCAGCTCTTTGTGTGCTTATCATACCTGCACAAAAGTATTGTCTTCCATATGCCAATGCCCACTTCTCTTTGTCTGCATATAAATGTTGTAACCACACACAATCTTCAAGGTCGTACATCTGAATCATTTGCTCCCAATCAAACATAAAGGTGACCTCGTCTATACTCTCAAGTACACACTTTCAAAACTTTTTATCAAACCCTGTCTTCTGATTAAAAATGTGTCCTATGTTCTTTGCTACATTTTGAAAGATATGCCACAAACATAGGCGATGCTGTGCATATGGCCATACATGAGACACTGCAGGCATAATTGCATGATCACCATTTGTAAGTACAGCTCCAGGGTGCTTCTCATTCATTGCGTGTGTAAATACTTTGAACAACCACTCAAAGGTTTCCTTAGTCTGGTCATACAAAAAAGTGCCACCTAATATGCAACTCCCTGAGTGATGGTTCACTACGACAAACTACGCAAATGGCCACTATTCCGTGTTAATCTTCACTGTCGTATAAAAAACAAGCACATCATTAAAACATTCATAATCTACTCTTGACTTTAGTTCTGCCCAAAACATATTCACAGAATACCCATCTTCATCTAGTTGCATTGCACTAAAAAAACCAGGGTCATTGCTTGAATTCTTCTGTAGGTAATCAACCAAAGAACATATTCATTCATTCTTCATGTTATCTGACCTCTTCCTTCTCAAGTGGTTTCTTAGATCCATAGGTGTGAATGGTACATTCTCGCGACCACCATTTATGTACGCACACAATTTGTATGTCTTCCTTGGTGCAATGCCGGTGCTATCGGCTATTTCAGCAATTACAACATGCGCTTCAGTTACTTTACGATGTGACCTTAACATATGAGTCATAAATGAAGCAACTAATTCATGGTTATGATCATTGATTAAAGTACGAACTACATATTTCCCATTCAGAAGTCTTCTTAACACCATTCTCGTTGGACAACCACATCTTGAATTAGGCTTGCTCCTTAATGGATTTCTACTTGACTTCTTCCAACCTTGCTTAAAACAAACATATGCTTTTCTCACCACGACACCGTGTGCATTTTTTGCCCAAGAATACCTTCTAACACTAAAGCCAAGTTTTAAGGCATAATCATTATAAAATTTGTATGCAGCTTTATCATTATTAAACTGTATTCCCTCTACGGGAACAGAGTCAAGTGTACTATCATGTAAACTTGAGGTGCTTGCACCTTTGTCAAGTGTACAGTCGTGATTGTCTACCTTATTATCGAATTACATTTTGTTTGCTGAAATATTCAAGTTAAGAGTGAATCCAATGCCTGCATGCATCATTAGTGCACATATCCACTTCTTCAGGTGTGTCGATAGTACGAATGTTTGTTGCTCCATGACTTTCCAATGATTGTAATACATCATCTTCACTGAACTACTTGATATGCTCAACACTATCATAAGAAAAATATCAATTTGCGTTAGCCAGCGCATACATTTACTACAATTTATTCAAGATGCATATAACAACAACTACCGATTAGTTAAGCAAGTCAAAGAAACGATTAAATGAATCACAATATCAAAGCAACAACATAATAACTTACAAATCGATAATAACAAACAAAACCATATCTCATAAATTAACACTAGAAAACAGATAATATCTTACAAATCGATATATGACAATTCAACATAATATATTACAAATTGGTATACGACAATTCATCATAATATCTTACAAATTAATATACGACAATTCAACATAATATATTACAAATCAGTATTAACAACCAAAATAATATCTCATAAATCGACACTAGAAAACACATAATATCTTACAAATCGATATACGACAATTCAACATAATATATTACAAATCGATATTAACAAATAAGACAATATCTCACAAATCGACACTAGAAAACATATAATATCTTAAAAATCGATATACAACAATTCAACATAATATATTACAAATCGATATTAACAAACTAAACAATATCTCAGTAATCGACGCTAGAAAACACATAATATGTTACAAATCAATATACGGTAATTCAACAAAATATATTACAAATCGATATTAACAAACAAAATAATATCTCACAAATTGACACTAGAAAACATAATATCTTACAAATCGATATACGATAATTCAACATAATATATTATAAATCGATATTAACAAACAAAACAATATCTCACAAATCAATATACATGTTACTACAACCGTGATTTGTGTTATATTGCATATACTGAGTGAATGAACGATACCGAATGGGATAGAGGCACTTGCTCACATCTGTAACCAAGCATTCTTGTCAACAGATCCCACCATCTTACAAATATCTTCAAGTTTCCAATCGTTGAAATGATAAAATCTACCTGCAATAACAAAACAACACCTTAATGAAACTCACGATGACATATGTTCTTCAACAATAGCACGATGACATGGAAAGGTACTCACGACGCTTTAATGACACTTGTTGGAATGTTTGTGCGTCATTGCTTTTTTCCATACTGCCTAAAGAAAATGAAGAAGAATAGAAGACTGTAAAAAAAGATGGCTGACAAATCCCCCTATGATACCCACCAATGATCGAACCAGTCGTTCGATTTATAGTTATCTCCACGAGGTAGGAACGAACCCGGGAATGTTTTCTATCTAACACAAGGCAGGAACAAGAAGGTGGACATGTGTTGTAACACATGCTAAAAACAAAGGCGGAACGTGCAAATCTATTTATGGGGAGCGGGAGGACATTTTTGTCCAATGCATATCTATCTTACGGAAGAACATTTCTTTCAAAAGCATATCTACCTTTTTTATATGTTATTTTATTATAAAGTCATCGTGGGCAACATTGGCATATGAATTATCGCAGGTCTCAAGATATTCCTCCATATACACCAGAATACGCGAATTTGTGTTCCGAGGAGAACACACAACACCCTCTCGCTCCTACTAGACAAGCAAAGCCACCGTTGGTGAGAGAGTAATTGCTCAACTTGCACTGATTGAAGTGTTCACCGTTTCTGCACTCGTATCAATGTCTCTTTTACTCAATCTAACAACTTATATGCATCCACTATGATTTGTTTGCTATAGATCGCATGTTGGATTGCATCTTTTTGAAATAAAATGAGTTTTTTCAAGTTGTCGAGTCATGGTACTTATGAGTTATGTTGTAATGCTTAAAAAATCCTTCCTGCAACACACACACATGCACACACGTCTTCAATAGGTGCGTATTGGTCAAAGTGTACACTCGTGTGCACCCATCTTTGACCAAGTCAATAATTATTTGATTGCGTAGCTGTGATTGGCATGGTTTGTTGATATGGATCAAAGTATCAAACCTTACCATGTTTCTTAAACTTAAAACAAATAAATGTTGGTACACACCAGAGGCAATTTATTTTCAAAGCCTTTGAAAATATTTCTTGCACTTTATAATGACATGATCCAAAACATATTTTTTTATTAAAAAACTATGTAAGCCACAAATATGTGATTTTTTTGTCAATCTGGTCATTTAATTGGATGGTTCATAGTGAACATAGACATGCACACTGTGTGTGTCTATGAGAATTGAACATACTAGGCCACCATTTTTTCATTAATTCTCATTAGGCCTCATAGTTTGAAGTGTTTTGCGATAGATCTGCACCATTAGATGTGTTTATCATGCTTAATTCAATAGGAATAAACTCTTCATTATATTTTTTGATGAAAACATGTATTTTTATGAGCCAGAAAAATTTGATGCCTTTATAGACATTGATATTTGGAACAGTGAAAAAACCTGTATACATGTGCCAGATACCACTAAATAAAACTTATATATCATATATATGGTGTTTGTAACGACCCCAACTCATTCATATTGAAAAGGGATTTTTTTTTAATAATTGCGAAAACAATCCGAGAGACACGAGGTCTTACAGTCATAACCACATCCACAACCACAATGGATCTTACACCACCATCATCCAAACCAAAAATAACTTTATTCGTTATTAATGAAAGTCTAAGAATAATAGCAATGAATATCAAATAAAACTAAATGGAGTCACTCTGTCTAAGAAAACACATGTCAGCGTAGTCACACAGTCTTCGTAGCTCCTCAAAGCGTCTGATCTCATCACTGGACCTTAAAGACTGTAAAAAATATAAAATGCATGGTGTCAGAATCATAGATCATGCGTATAAATTCTTCTAATAATTTAAGTAAAAATAACATAAATTAGATTCAAGCAACATTTTTAGAGGGATGCAACTATAACAAATTCATGCTTCAAATAGCTATTCATGCACTAGAGAACATTTAGCATGCAACCATCAATGTAGTATAAGTAAGAAAACAGGTAAATATGGACGATCTAATGCAGAACATGAATATGCATGATATCAATGTACATACATGAGTAAATTATTATATTTTATCAGAGTTTTTCTTCGTATGCATGACCCCATTAAATGCACATAATTTTAGTTTCACTTTTCATTAAAACCCGCAGATACTAAAAAACTAGCACAATAATTTTTGATGTCAAGTTAGATCCTCAGCTGTAGCTTAACACACAAATTTATATTTTATTACTGGGTTCCACACTTGACCCTCGACCGATATCAGTAATCAACATCATCCATCAGAACATTAGAAATTAACATCTAATGTCAGAACACCAGAAAAATCAACATCCACTAATGCCACTTTCTTGGTATATCAATAACAACAGTTGTATCTAAACACCACCCCAAAGTAAAGTGACAAAATCTTTCTAAAGTCATGGTCGAGGTGAGCCACCTAGTTGGGTTCATGGGCACAAATGCACATGAAGTTTTAGTATCCTCACAATTCTCTAAAATCGCAATCTAGGATTCTCACACTAAAGAAGAGATATCTAAGAAAAATATTAATTACACTATTTTTTTATCAAAAGAATCATTTATTTCACAATATTTATTTTGCAAATCAACATGCAAAACATATCATTCGTTTCGCAAATCAGCATGCGAAACTCATCACAAAGCCTCAACTCGTTACAACATGAACAATGCAATTAATTTAAAATTCAATAAACATTATGTTGATCTTTGTGATGCATAAAAACTAAACATGGAGCAACACCTGCTCGTGGCCCACCCGACCTATAGTGGTTCGCTTTCGACCACCGATACACTCTATGCAAAAGCCACAATTAGCATGTCACTTATGCAATTACTCAACATGCTCTCACATGCATATTCACGCAACCACAAAAAGAATGTACATGCATAACACTTTCATATATGCATATCATCACATGATTGCAAAAATGCATCTTTACTTTTATGTTTCATCTCAATCACACTATGCAAATATGCATGTGATCATACTAGTGCAACTACAAACACAAATTCTAGGATTCACATTTTTATCTCATGCATATGGACATAAACATTATATTAAATATCGAAATCATGCATAACCAACAACTCTCTTGCCTTTTTGGGAAGCTTGGGGTACAACAATTACCCACAGAATCCAAACCATTGTTGCCCGCACACGAAACAACATTGGAAGTCACAAACAACCATTCCAATGCTCATATGAAGATATGCATAACTGTCTAGTCATAAACATGTGTAATCTTGACATTTAACATGCATGAAGTCTAAACATTATCATATGTAAATCTGGAAATAAACATGAGCAATTTACATATGTAAATCTGGACATAGCTACGAGCATTTAACAAATATGAATCTGGATACAAACATGTCTACATCATAAGCATTAAATCTATTCATACATGTAAACATGTAAATTGAAAACATGCATATGAATATGTAGATCTAACTATTCATTTAAATATGAACCTATTTGTAATTCTGCACCTATGTATAAATCTGCACACATGTGTAAATCTGCACATGCATGCAAATTTGGTCATTAGCATACGCATATATTCATTTTTTTTTAAAATGCCCTGAGTTGTACCAATTTTAACTCTTTTTAAACAGTCCTAAATCTGCCTAGAAATTTTCTCAGAATCGCCTATAAATCTTCTTTTTTTTAATTTGTCCAACCAAGTGATTGTCCAGAGATTTTTTGATCTCCAAGCCTATTCAGATTTTTTTTTAATTGTGCTTGGTGCTGCGCAACTGACAATCCAGAAATTTGCCCAGTCGACTGGGCCCTCTTTCCCTATTCTTAAACCAGCCTAGCCGACAAAATCGGTTGGGCACAATTGCATAGGGTTTTGCCCAGCCGACAACAATCGACTGAGCCTAACCAGATGCCAAAAAAAAATGTTTTTGAAAGGCAAGTTGGGGTCAGCAGACCCCTACCAGTTATACCAGTATATCATTGGGTTTTTAAGTCTGCAATGTCTCTGCACAAGGTGACATGCGTTAGCTGATCTTACCACACAACCAAAGCATCCATTGGTTTTTTTTAATTTTATTTTTCTATTTTGACACGGACCCAGCCCCAGCCGAACTAGTCAACTGGGACTGAACAACATGTTTTGTCTCAGCCGACTGTATCAGTTAGGACCAGACAACAAAATGACCTATCCCAATTTTTTTTGTTTGACAGAGACTCAACCCAGCGAACCCAGACGGATGGAACTAAACAGTCCCAATTCTGCCCCCTATACTCCCTCTATTGTGCTTTAACAATTTCTAAAACTGTTCAACATCCTTTTATATATATATATATATATATATATATATATATATATATATATATATATATATATATATATATATATATATATACATACGGGATGTTGCAGCGGTCCCAATTTGGGTTGAATCATGCCCAAACCGCGGCTGCGATGCACATGTACAAAACCTTATATATATATATATTTACATGCATAGACATTTATGCACATGGATTAATAATCATATATACATGTATATGTACTATCATAAACAAAAAATCATTATAAGGTGCGTGTGTACACATGACTAACATGAGATCGACATAAATAAATAATTTGTATGCTTTTCTTTCAAATCTCATAAGTAACGCATGAAATGATCACATATAAAACATATTCTTATCATAAAAACAAGAGTTGAATCCGATGTACACATAGACAACCATGCATACATTGATTTTTTCTACTTTGAACATGGAAAACCAGACCAGATTCATGGTTTCTTTTAAAAATCTTGCATAAATCTGATTTAGGTTCCTTTTCCCTATTTAAATCAAAAGAACAAACCCGTACCTCCTTTGAAGCTCGAAAAGACCAAAAAAACTTGTCGAACGACCAGAGAAAAAGGTAGATCATTCTTCTTCTCCTTCTTTTCCAACATTTTCTCCTCTCTCTCTCTCTCTTCATCTTTTTCTCTCTCCCTTTCTTTTTTTTTGTTTGTATAATCTATAGAGGGTGATGCACCCCCCCCCCCTTCCTTTCTAGGCCTTTCTAATGTGTGCTAGAGATAGGATTTTCTCTGTGGGAGTCCATCTCCAACACACTTTCCCTATTTCTTAAAAAATCCATATTGACTTTTCAACTCTTTCCTTTTTTCCATATCTTTTTCTTCTTTTATTATTTTTACTTATCTTTTTGTAGCAAGGGATTATTCTAGAAACCCTAATCTGGTAACTACCCTCTCCAAAAAAATTTGGAATTTATTTATTTTTATAATAAAACAATTAATTAATAATTATTTATTAATCAATAATTCCCCAAAATTTTTGAGAGGATACATTATCCCTCTGGAAGACTTTTTAACATTAAATATCTTCAATTTAAACCTTTATTTTGATTTTGAAACTTTAATTTCAATGGATCTGGATTTTGGATCTTGATTCAAATTCAAGATCCAAATCCATATAAATCCATTTAGATTCTAAGTTGGATCAGATTATACTTAATATGGGTCTTAGACTGAGTCCAGATCCATATTAATTTAGACCATATAGATTGGATCCAGTTTGATCCAAATCCGGACCCTGCCCATCGAGGTGGGTCTTTTTTGAAAAATTATGATTTTCGAGTCAACCATAGCCCGAAGTCGAAAAATTAAATTACCGTTGAACTCAAAATTTTGAAGCGCATCAAACAATATATAATTTGAATTTTACCTTTGAAATCCACCTGAATTTTGCTCTAATTTAATGGTTGAAAATAAAACTTTTTATCACCCTTTAATTGGCTCATTTAGGTCTTGTTGGTGAGACCTGAACCAAGCCCAGACTCCAATATCACATTCCTAATATCGAAGGTTTATCGATTTTTTTTTCAACACTTAGGCAATTTTTCATAAGTCTCTAAATTTAACTAAGTATAAAAATGCACGATATTACATCCCTATCCCCTTAAAAGAATTTCGTCCACGAAATTAGAACGTACCAAAAATATATGAATAATGCTCAGGCATATCCGCCTTGGGCTCTCAAGTGCACTTGTTGAGTCCATGATGTTGTCAGTGCACTTTCATGAACGAGATCATCCTATTGCGCAACGTTCTTTCCTGGCGGCCCATAATCTCCACCGGTCTCTCCTCTATCGTTAAGTTAGGTTGTATCTTGATCGCCTTATAGTGGATTACATGTGATGAGTCAGGTACATACTTCCTCAACATCGAGATGTGAAAAATGTTGTTAATTTGTGAAAAATGAGGAGGAAGTGTCATATGGTACACGATTTTCCCAACACACTCAAGAATCTCGAAGGGTCCGATATACCGAGGACTTAGCTTCTCCTTCTTTCCGAACTGGAAGACACTCTTCGAACACACTCAATAATATCTCGACCTGTGGGTCTCACTCATTAGTTCCTCCTGCAGTGCCTTCGAGACCCACCATCTGTCTTCGAACATGATGGTCTCATCCTCCTCATGGCAAAACTGTGCATCAGGCTTCTGGGCACTCACACACAACTTCTCAAAGTATGGATCAACTAATTGGAGCTCCTTGATGCAGTTTATAATCTTAGGTCGCACCTGTATTCCTGCACAAAAGATGCATCTGGAATCATCTGCAAATGACTGCCATCTGACAAAGTCCTCGATCAGATATCAGTTGCGCCCTATCAAACTCGCTATTGTGACTGATGCCTTCTTGCTAAGTGCATTTGCCATTATATTCGCCTTATCGGGGTGGTAGGTGATGGTGAAGTCATAGTCCTTCAGGAAATCCAACCACTTTCGCTGCCTCAAATTCAAATCATGCTATGTGAATATATACTTGAGGCTCTTGTGATCTGAAAGGACCTCAAATTGCTCCTCATATAGGTAGTGCCGCTAGATCTTTAGCGCGAAGATGATCGCCACTAACTCCAAGTCATACGTGGGGTAATTCTTCTCGTGCACCTTCAACTGTCGAGAAGCGTATGCGATGACCTTTTCGTGTTGCATAAGAACACAACCTCGTCTGTTCCCTAAAGCATCGCTATACACCACAAATCCACCCATCCCAGAAGGCAATGTCAAAATTGGGGTTGTGGTCAACATCCTCTTTAGCTCCTAAAAGCTCTCCTCATACCGAGGCGACCAATCAAACTTTACCTCCTTCTGCAGTAATTGAGTCATCGAGTCATCAGAACAATGATACGTGAGAAGTCTTGGATAAATCAACGGTAGTAGCCTGCCAATCCCAATGATCTCTGTAACTAACTTCAGCTGCTCCTATGATAATATTGCCTCTACCTTGGTTGGATCAACCTCAACACCCTTTGCAGAGATCACGTGGCCGAAAAACATCACTTTGTCAAGCCAAAACTCATACTTCAAGAACTTAGCATAAAATTGATGTTCTCTCAGTATCTGCAGTACAATCCGCATATGCTTTAGGTGCTACTCCATGCTCTCTGAGTAGATAAGAATGTCATCAATGAACACGAGTTGGTGAGTCCAAAAGACATCATCAGAAACTCATAATGCCCATATCTGGACATGAATGCGGTCTTCGGAATATCCTCCGACCTGATCCAAAACTGATGGTATCCGAAACGAAGGTCTATCTTCGAGAACACCTTTGCCTTCCTCAGCTGGTCAAATAAACCATCAATCCTAGGTAAATGATACTTGTTCTTCACCGTTACTTGGTTCAACGTGCAGTAATTGATACAGAGCTGCATGAACCCATCTTTCTTCTTGATAAAGAGAATCAGTGTATCCCAAGGAGACACACTCGGTCTAATAAAGCCCTTGTCAAGAAGCTCCTGTAGCTGCTTCTTCAGCTCCACTAGCTCTGCAGATGCCATGCGGTATGGTGCTCAGAACATTGGTGTCATGCCAGGCACTAACTCGATCTCCTTGTTAAGTGACAAACCCGACAAATCCTTGGAAAAGGTATCCAAAAACTCTTGAACCACGTCCAACTGCTCCAAGGGTATCGCCTGTCTGTCCTTCACAGACACACTAGCCAAGAACACCATGCAACCCTGCTTGTGGTACTTGAAGATCTTCAATGTTGAGACTATCTTCACCTCACTCGTTGGTGTAGTCGTTGGGAACACCAAAGTGGACAAATTGGGGTGCTCTAATTGAACTTTCTTTCCTCGACATTAGAGGGTAGCATTATGTCTGGACAACCAGTCCATACCCAGAATGACATTATAAAAAGTCATATCTAGGATAATCAGGTCGACATACAACTCATGCCTCTTGATAACCATGCAAACTGCATGAAAGTATTTCCCACAAGAAGGGGATCTACCCATCCAAGACATTACATCAAGAGCCTTCTCATGGCTCGATGGCATAATATCAAGCAAGCTTGCAAACAAAGCATATATAAAGTTGTAAGTAGCACCCGAATCAAACACCACACAAGTATAATAATCAACAACTAAGAAAATACCTTCTATCATATCAGCATGATCGCCCTGTGTGGCAGTTGTGACAGCATATACTCTCCCATTGGTCTTCTGTTGTGGTTGCTACTGCTGAGACCTATGTTGCTGCTATTGTTGCCCTCCCTGAGCCGCCTGCTTGTTTGAACAATAGGTAGCAATGTGGTCTAGTTGCTGACACTGGTAGTAGACCCCCTTGAACAATGGATAAGAGCCTTGAGTATGGCGCTTGTTACATCATCGACACACAAATGGAGTCTTCCCCTGCTGGGCTCTCTACTGGCGCCCCTCATGAGTCCTCTGCTTCTTACACTCCTGTGCCTCGCCACCCATAGGTGGGTTCTTCCTTGCTCTATCGCTGGTGCTGCCTCTATTGCCGCCCTTCTTCTGTGATCCTTCCTTGAACCTCTCCCACTCCTCGTTCAAGATGGATGCAGACTCTATAGCATCGTTGAGGGTAGTAGGGCAACTCATCATCACCGAAACTCGGAGTCTGTTCTTCAGTCCATGAACATACTTGGTTGCTCTCTCCATGTCATCAGCAAAGAGGTTCGGGCAGTAGCGCTCTCAACTCCTGAATTTGGTGGTATAGTCCACCAAACTCATGTTTCCTTGAGTTAACTCGAGGAACTGTTGTTGTATATGTTTCCACACATAAGTTGAGAAGTACACCTCTAGGAACTCCTCCTTGAAAACCTCACAGAGGATAACATCTGCTCCATCATATTTCATCCATCGTAGGATGTCCCACCACTTCTTGGCATCACCCTTCAATCAGTATGTGCCAAAGTCCATCTTCTTGTCCTCGAGCATAGGCAGAACATGGAAAGTTCTTTCAGTCTCCTCGATTGAGCTCTCAACAACCTCTGGGTCGGCCTTCTTAAAAAAAGTTGATGGATCCAACTTTAAGAATTTCTCATAAGTAACAACGCCGAGGTTCAGAGTGACCTTGGTGAGACGGATACACATGGGTGCATGCGCCACCTGCGCCTGAATGTGTGTAGTCAGAGTCTCAGTCAAAGTGTTGAGGACATTCAACATGAAGACTTTCTGCTCCTGCCAGTCAGCGAAAGCGCTAGAAGTTGAGGTTCACGTACAGTGATACATCTAAAAGATAAAAATTTAGAAAGTTATACCATGATTGATCCTACCCTCTTAGGATTGATCTTAGCACACTTACATTAGTACAAATATACCAAAATTACTAATTTACCCTCAAAAGGAATTAATTAAGCTATATTTGCATTTCATCATATAAAAAATATTTAATAACCTTACTAGTGATGAAAACTGCTCTGAAGCATGAGTCGTGACTTGTTGACAAATTTTTTTGGACAGGGCACAATTACCAAAATAAGAATTTTGGTACACAAAAATGGTTAAAATGTAAAATCTTGTGGTGTACTCTGATACCAAAGTTGTAACGATCCCAACTCATCCCCGTTGAAAAGTGTTTTTTTTTAAAACAATTACGGAAACAATCCCAGAGACCTGGGGTCTTACAGTCATAACCACATCCACAACCACAATGGATCTTACACCACCATCACCCAAACCAAAAATAACTTTATTCATTATTAATGAAAGTCTAAGAATAATAGCAATGAATATCAAATAAAACTAAATAGAGTCACTCTGTCGAAGGAAACATATGTCAGCGCGATCACACAGTCCTCGTAGCTCCTCAAAGCGTCTGATCTCATCACTGAACCTCAAAAACTGTAAAAAATATAAAATGTATGGCGTCAGAATCATATATCCTACGTATAAATTCTTCTAATAATTTAAGTAAGTAAAAATAACATGAATTAGATTCAAACAACATTTTTAGAGGGATGCAACTATAACAAATTCATACTTCAAATAGCCATTCATGCATTAGAGAACATTTATCATGCAACCATCAATATAGTACAAGTAAGAAAACAGGTTAATATGGATGATTTAATGCAGAACAGAAATATGCATGATATCAATGTACATACATGAGTAAATTATTAGCTTTTATCGGAGTTTTTCTTCGTATGCATGACCCTATTAAATGCACATAATTTTAGTTTCAATTTTCATTAAAACACGCGGATACTAAAAAACAAGCACAACAATTCCCGAGGTCATGTTAGGTCCCCAATTGTCACTTAACACACAAATTTATATTTTATCAATGGGTTCTACACTTGACCCTTGACCGATATCAAGAATCAAAACCATCTATCGAAACATTAAAAATTAACATCAATGTCGAGACACTAGGAAAATAAACATCCACTAATGCCACTTTCTTGGTATACCAATAACAATAGTTATGTCTACATACTACCCTCAGGCAAAGTGATTTTTTTTTCTAAAACTATGGCCGAGAGGTAAACCACCTAGTCGGGTTTAGGGGCACAAACGAACACTGAATTTTAGTATCCTCATGGTTTCCTAAAATCGCAATCCAGAATTCCCACACTAAAGAAGGGATATCTAGAAAAAATATTAATTACACCATTTTCTTTTTTTATCTTTTTATCAAAAGAATAATTTATTTCACAATACTCATTTTGCAAATCAACATACAAAACACAACATCATTTGTTTCGCAAATCAGCATGGGAAACTCATCACAGGACCTGAGCCTGTTACAACATGAACAATGTAATTAATTTAAAATTCAATAAACATTAAGTTAATCTTTGCGATGCATAAAAACTAAACATGGAGCAACACCTGCTTGTGACCCACACGGCCTATAGTGGTTCGCTTTTGACCACCGATACACCCTATGCAAAAACCATAACGAGCATGCCATTTATTCACGCAACCACAAAAAGAATGTAAATGCATAACACTTTCACATATGCATATCATCACATGATTGCAAAAATGCATCTTTAATTTTATGTTTCATCTTAAGCACACTATGCAAACATGCACGTGATCATACTAGTGTAACTACAAACACAAATTCCAGGATTCACGTTTTCATCTCATGCATATGGACGCAAGCATTACATTAAATATTGAAATCATGTGTAACCAACAACTCTTTTGCCTTTTTGGGAAGCACGGGGTACAACAATTACCCACCGAATCCAAACCATTGTTGCCCACATATGGGACAACATTGAAAGTCACAAACAACCATTCCAATGCTCATATGAAGACATGCATAATCGTCTAGTCATAAACATGCATAATCTAGACATTTAACATGCATAAAGTCTAAACATTTATCAAATGTAGATCTGAAAAAAAACATGAGCAATTTACATATGTAAATTTGGACATAGCTACGAGCATTTAACAAATACGAATATGGATACAAACATGTCTACATCATGAGTATTAAATCTATTCATACATATAAACATGTAAATTCGAAACATGCAGATGAACATGTAGATCTAACTATTCATCTAAATATGAACCTATTTGTAGTTCTGCACTTATGTATAAATCTGCACACGTGTAAATCTGCACATGCATGCAAATTTAGTCATTAGAATACACATATATTCATTTTTTTTTTAAACTGCCCTGAGTTATACCCGTTTTAATTCTCTTTAAACAATCCTGAATTTGCCCAAAAATTTTCTCAGAATCTGCTTAGAAATCTTTTTTTTAATCTATGCAGCAAAGTAATTATCCAGAGATTTTATGATCTCCAAGCCTATTCATTTTTTTTAATCATGCTTGGTGTTGCGCAGCTGACAATCTAGAAATCTGCCCAGCCGACTGTCGACTGGGCCCTCTTTCACTATTGTTAAACCAGCCTCGTCGAGGCAGTCATCTGGGCACAATTGCGTAGGGTTTTGCCTAGCTGACTGCAGTCGACTGGGCTTAACTAGATGCCCAAAAAGAAAATATTTTTGAAAGGCAAGTGGGGTCGGCAGATCCCTACCAGTTATACTAGTATATCATTGGGTTGTTAAGCTTGCAACATCGCTGCATAAGGTGACATACACTAGTTGCTCTTACCAGACAAACAGAGCATCCATTGTTTTTTTTCTCTCTGTTTTGACAGGGAACTAGTCCCAGCCGAACCAATCGACTGGAACTGAACAACATGTTGTTCTATCCCAGTCGACTGTGTCAGCTAGAACCGAACAACAAACTGTCATGTCCCAATTTTTTTTGTCGAGACTCACACTACAAGAAAAATGTTAATTAGTGACAGAAATTTGCAATGGATTAGCTAGAGAAAATTAGTCATCTCTAAAAATGGAATTAGCGACAAAAAATTTTTGTCTCAAAATTCATCACTAATTAGTGACAAATTAACGACAAAAAAATTTCATCGCTAATCCATCGCTACTTTTTGACTTAAACACGCAAAATTTTCCCTCCCTCCCTCTCTCTCTCTAATTACCCCCATAACTGAGAGTTGTGGGTTAGTCCGATCCCCGATTCGATGTTGGAGCGATTTTTCCTCGAGTTAGTGGGAAGAAACTGAAGGGAAGTATAAAAGCCGGCTCCTCGCATCTCTCATGAGTTCCACCCTCAATGGGTTCTCTTTGCAACTTTGCTCCTCTTTCCGCTCTATCTGTCGGCATCATAAGTGCCGAGTTCGATCCCAATGGCATCATCTTTCGATTCTGTGTTCGACTTCCTCCTATCGCTCTCTTTGCTTCTGACCGTCACTCACTCCAAAACCCTAAAGAGAGACGATAGATCTCGACCCATCCTGATATTTTGAGTCTTTTTCTGCTTTAACATCGCATTCTTTTGTGTGATTCCTATGAAAATAGAGCATTTTCATTATATTCATATGGGATTTTAATTCTATAGATTTGTGACGGTAGAACGGTTTCTAATTAGAGTATGCAACTGGAGTTTCAAATTCAGTACTTCAGCCCATTAAAATCTCATCCCATTAAAATCTGAAGCAAGGCACGAAGCGGGGAAGTTTCTCATTTGGGTTGTATTGTCCAGCTTGATTAGTTAAGGACTTGACATGGAGTTTATGGCGTTGGTTATATTGCTCGACATTGAAGGAGGAAGAGTTGATGGGTTTTATTGCACAACTATGTTAGGTAATCGTGCATAAAGTGAACAATCACATATTTATTGTGAACGAATGCATCTAATTCATGACTCCATTACCTGTAAATTGTGGATAAATTTGTGATCCGTTTAGATATTTTTGACAACTGATGTGTATTTATTAGGCTCTTAGTACACGCATATGAAAAGAAGAGGAGGATGTTTATTGTTCCCTTTCTCTGTTAATTTTATGTTTTTTCCTTTCTGTTTGATGACTTCTTGTTTTCTCTTGTAAGATACTGCAAATATTGGGCATTGTATATGTTCTTGTATGTAAAAAGAAATAGGATGATAATGATTGAGGGAAAGGAGAGATGCTTTTGTATGTTATGAAGCTAACCCACCTGTCAAAACTTTTTTAAACAAATCATATGCATCCACAAAATGGTAACTAGAATCTTTTGTTTTGTGTGATCTCATGAATAACTTGTGTTTTCTCTTTGTTTTATAGGTACACCGCTACAACAATACTTGCTCTTCTCCAAGAAGTTGATCAATTTCCTGGTGTCAAAATTGATTGGAATGCATTCATCAAGAAGACCTCTACTGGGATTTTAAGTGCACGGGAATATCAGATGCTATGGCGCCATTCAGCCTATCGCCACTTCTTAGATTAATTGTTCTACATGTGAAGCAAACCCTGAATATTTAGCTGTGATTTAATGGTTGAATAATAAAGTTAGTTCTGATGTGGGGTTTCTGCATTTGCCTTTTAGGATTGTTTGTTGACATAGCGACATATTGATATTCTATTTCAGTGAAGGCACTAAATGAAATAAAGGCATCCCTTGGCTGGAGAGTGGTGTATTCATGGATTGGAGATGATCCTTGTGGAGACGGCGATTTACCACCTTGGTTTGGTGTAAAATGTTCTAATCAGGGAGATTACAGGGTTGTAACAGAGTTGTAAGTTGGTCATTCACAATTTTTTTTTAGAAATTTGTTTGATGGTTAAGTGATGTATTATAATCTTTCTCTTTTTCTGTTCATGAAAAATATTCCCTCTGGAATGTGAACCTATTTCTTTCTAAGGTTATGAGTTCTATATTTGACCCTCAGGCACTTAGCGAGCATGCATTTTGTATGCTTTAGGGAGGGCTTCACTAAATATGCCAAAGTGGCAGTGCTATAGAAATGCATGAGTTTGCAACCCTTGTTTCTGAAATGAGCCTGAGAAGCAAAGATCAATGAAGACTGCTTTCTTAGATTTGTTTAGCCAGTCACCATCAAAGTTGCGTTTGGTTGAAATGTCTCTGATTGTCATTGGAAAACAATTCCACATGCTCAGATGTAAAGCTGTCATTTAGCTGAAGGAGAGGATATGCTTTTAATTGAACTTTAGTGAATTTTCTCTATGTGAATGAATTATCTTAGGAACAGACTCCTTTGCTCACCTTCTCATCTTTTCCTGTTCGGGCTGGTGGTGGTGGAAAGTGGGAGAGGATATGTTGGACATACTGTTTGTTTGTATTTGCTAGGTTATAGATGTTCTACTGTCACCAAGAGGTGACGATTTAGGACAGGACCCTCAGTTGTTTATTTGGTCTTGTTGCACCTATTTCTTTTTCCTTTGATACTTGAAGTCACATAAAAGATGATCCCTATCATTTTCTCAGAAATGAGTGTATTCCACTTGCTTCAAAGCCATACCTGTATTGCTATTGTGTTTAAACAAATTTCCTTGTTGTCCTTGTATCTTTTAGTTTGCTACTCTGCCCTTGCTATATTGCATCACCAAAACCAAAAGCCTCTTATTGTTTTTATCCATTTTCTCATTTTATTTTTCCTCTGTAGGGAGGTGTATGCAGTAACCAAATGCATGAGTTTGCAACCCTTGTTTCTGAAATGAGCCTGAGAAGCAAAGATCAATGAAGACTGCTTTCTTAGATTTGTTTAGCCAGTCACCATCAAAGTTGCGTTTGGTTGAAATGTCTCTGATTGTCATTGGAAAACAATTCCACATGCTCAGATGTAAAGCTGTCATTTAGCTGAAGGAGAGGATATGCTTTTAATTGAACTTTAGTGAATTTTCTCCATGTGATTGAATTATCTTAGGAACAGACTCCTTTGCTCACCTTCTCATCTTTTCCTGTTCGGGCTGGTGGTGGTGGAAAGTGGGAGAGGATATGTTGGACATACTATTTGTTTGTATTTGCTAGGTTATAGATGTTCTACTGTCACCAAGAGGTGACGATTTAGGACAGGACCCTCAGTTGTTTATTTGCTCTTGTTGCACCTATTTCTTTTTCCTTTGATACTTGAAGTCACATAAAAGATGATCCCTATCATTTTCTCAGAAATGAGTGTATTCCACTTGCTTCAAAGCCATACCTGTATTGCTATTGTGTTTAAACAAATTTTCTTGTTGTCCTTGTATCTTTTAGTTTGCTGCTCTGCCCTTGCTATATTGCATCACCAAAACCAAAAGCCTCTTATTGTTTTTATCCATTTTCTCATTTTATTTTTCCTCTGCAGGGAGGTGTATGCAGTTTCAATTGTTGAACCATTTCCTGTTGTTGTGACCAGTCTTTTGGATCTCACAAGACTGCTAGTATTGCTGCATTCCTCTTTCATATGTTTGTTTCTTCTCGACTGCTTGTAAACACCCCAAATTTTCCTCCTCATTCAGTATTCATCCATTTCATGTGTCATTGCTTATCATTGCATGAATTCAGCATATCATTTCATTGCATTGTATAGCATTGCATGTCATTACATCTCATTTTCGAGATCTAACACTCATGTTTTCAAAATATTTAATCCAGATTTGAGTTTTAAAACTTTTTCTTTCGAAATTAATTTCAAAACCTAGGTTTTTATTCAACATTCTGTCATTTTCCAACCCCGGGACCTTATATTTCGAAATGTTTTCTCAGAAAACAATCTGGATTCATTTTAAACTCAATTTTCAACTGATTTCAATTCTCAGATGAGACCCATTTAGGTGGTGTCGCTTCTGGATTCCTTTACTTGTCAAAAATCTCCAAAAATTTCAGAGTCCTAGTCCGATCAGGACTCTTTTTTCAGATTTTTAGTCGGATCAAAACTCTATTTTTCACTACTTTTTTACCTGTTTTTGAAGAAAACCTTTTAAAAAATTTCTGTTTTGGCCAAAATTTCAGAGTCCTAGTTGGATCAGGACTCTTCTTTAAGAGTCCAATCGGATCAAGACTCTTCTTCAGAGTTTCAATTGGATTGGGACTTTAATCTTTTACAGCTATTTTATCTATTTTCAATCAAATCTTTCAAAATCTTTCAAAATGAGTCAGAAACTCAGAGTTTAAGTCAAAGCAGTACTCTGTTCAGAGAGTCCTAGTTGGATCGGGACTCTGATCCTGATTTCAATTTTGAGAGAATCTTTCAGAAATCTTTCAATCTACCAAAACTATTACACTTTTATCAAAGAATTTCAAAATTCTGAGATTTTATCTCAGAGTCCTGATCAAATCAGGACTCTACCCCAGAGTCCTGATCGAAGTAGGACTCTATCCAAAATTGATTTTCTCACTTCATTTTCACTGGATTTCAAAAGCTTTTTCCAAATTTCATTATTTGCTTATTAGAAAGCCAAAATTCTTAGAGTTCTGATCGAATCAGGACTCTTTCTCAGAGTCTTAATCAGATCAGGACTCTGAACCAAAATTCAATTTCATCATGTTTTTAACTGTTTTTCAAAATTCTCTCATTTGTTTTCTCAGAAAATCCAAAAATCTGAGAGTCCTAGTTCAATCAGAACTCTGTCCTCAGAGTCTCAGTTGAATCAGAACTCTGGTTTATTCCAATATTTGTTATTGTTTTCACAAGTTCTTTTATCTGTTTTTTAGAAAAATACCAAAAAAATCTAGAGTTTCAGTCCGATCAGAACTTTGTCTCGGAGTCCTAGTCCAGTCATGAGTCTGTTTTGAAGTATGTTTTTATTCCCTTTTCACTTATTTCCATTTTTTTTCAAAAATTAGGTCATTTTGTAGAGTCCAGTTAATTCAGGACTCTATTTCAGAGTTCTGATTGAGTTAGGAGTCTAACCCTGACTGTATTTTCTAACTTGTTTCACCATTTTCGATTAAATCTTTTCAAAAACTCCTTCATTTGGCTTTTAAAAACCAAAATCAAGAGTCCTAAAAATCCAGGACTCTAACCCGGAGTTCCAGTTCGCTTGAGACTCTACTTTCAAAACTTTGAATTTCAACTATTGATTTTAACCCCTTTTCAAAGCCATTTTCAATATTTATTTCAAATTTTCAAAACTCTGATGTGGGGTCCACTCAGTTGAAGCCATATGCAGAGGAGTCCTGATCCAGTTAGGACCCTATGCCATTTCAAAAAATTTAATTTCAAAGTTTACTTTTGAAAATCTTTTGAAAACTTTCTCAATTTCAAGTTTTAAAATCGCTTTTTGAAAAACTCAAGTAGGGCCCACTCGGGGTGGCGCCACATTTGAAGAAGTCAAGGTTAGACTAGGGTTAGTAATTGTCCTAGTTAGGTTAGGGGTTTAAAGGAGTCAAAATCAATTTTGAAAATCCATTTTATTTAAGTTTTAAACCATTGGTTTTTAAAGGTTTTAAATTCAAGTTTTTAAAACCAAATGTGGGTCCATACTAGGTGGTGCCACATTTGGACTTTTTAGGGTTTAATTAGGTGTTAATTAAGGTTTAGTTAGAGTTCATTTAGGGTTATAAAACCACAAAAAATCGTCCTCCCTTGGTGGTTTTAGATAGAGTTTGAAAAAGTCAAAGTTAGGTATTAATTAGTCCTAATTACATGAGTTTTGAAAAACTATAAAAAGGGGTCTTTAGAGGGGCAAAAGGGGGCTTTTTTCTCTCAAATTTTCGTGGCTTCTCTCTCCTCTCCAGCACCTCCACCTTCCTCCATTGCAGTTTCATCCCCAAGGTGAGTTATTTAATATTATTTTATTATTATTTTATTAGTTTTTTATGAGTTTTCAATATATTTCACCATGGAAACTCTTGTGTTCATGGATTTAACCATGGATTTCATCCAAGAACCCCAAAATCAATTCAAGAAGATGATCTAACCCTATTCCATGCTGTTTTTCATGATTCTAATCCATTAGAATCGTTTATTGCATTATTTTTTATATTCTTAACCAATAAAACATGTGATTTACCCTTTTAATGGGTTAAATCCATGCTTTTAAAGGTAACATCAAATTCCAGCAATTGATTCCCTAAGTTTTATTTATTTATGTGTTTGTTTATGTTTATTACATGTTTTCCAGCATAGAAATAATTTTTATTTTACTGTTTTAGTGTTTATTTTATTGTTTTTCATTCGTTAATGCATGATTTCCTAAGTTTCTTAGATTTCTATGTGTTCTTAGTTTAGAACAGAAAAGAGCATGCTGTTTCGGATTGAAATATTCACTGTTAATTTTGGATTTTTTTATATGTGATACATGCATATGTGATTGAACAACTGTAAAAAAATCAGAATTTTTGGGATTCGGAAACCCTGTCAGAAAAATCAGACATCAAATCGGGGTTTTAAAACTTTAAAATCGTTGTTAAAATCAAAAGGGTAACTTGTTGTTATGATATTTTTCTCATCTTATACCCGATTTGAGATCTGTAAAATGCCATGGATTCATATTGATTATATTTATCTACTGTAAAATTTTGAGATTTTTTGATATCTGTTTAGTATTTTTCTTCTGACAGAAAGTGTGATTTTAAATTTAAAACTCGTTAGAGTTTACCAAAACCCTAATCAGACTTGTGTTGTTCATAAATCCCAAACCACAGATCCGATTCATGATCTGTAAAAAGTGAGTATTATTATTTTTCTGTTTACTGTTTACTGTTTACTGTTAAAATTTTAGAAATTTTTGATTAAGTTTGTTATTTATGTCTGTATTTTCAATCTGAAGTAGTTGTTTTAACCCTTGTTAGGTTTGTTAGATTCTAGTTCAGATTGCCGGAAGAGTTTTTCCCTAACCGGAGATGATTTTTCCAATTTGTAAATTTAGAAATCTCTGTTTTTCTTCCTAGTTTATCTTTGTAAAAATTCAGAAGTTTTCATGGAAGATTGACCCCTGATTCGGGTCTAACTCTGAAACTGGTATGTGACCTAGGTTAAAAATAGCTTATTTCAGGGTTATTAATGCAATTTTCAGATTAAAATAATGTCAAAAAATTATTTTTGCAATTCCAATCTGATTTTAGGGTTATAATAAGTGTCTGTGCCAATTTTTATGAAATTTAGAATTCATTTGATGTCTGAATTGATCAAATTGCAAAACAGGGTACCTGAAAGATCCAAAAACACTGATAAAATCACAATTTTTGTGATATTTCTTAATTTTCGTGCATAAGTGTGTGTTTTTAGGGTTTGTTCATGTTTATAATCATGTTAGGGTGTTTCATGTTTGATTTTGTGTTTATTTCAATCATAAATCCCAAGTTTTTACCAAAATCTATTTCAGAAAACCCTGATTTCAAGGCCATAGTCTTGCTATCGGAGGTAGTTTGGTCATTTGACCTCAATTTCAAAATTCTAAACCCTAATTTCCATATTTTTAATCATGTCACATCATATTTAGTTTGATTTATCTTCATTTTAATTTCAAAACTTGCATTTTACAAAATATTTTTCTGAAAACCCTGATTTCAAGGCCATAGTCTTGCTATCAGGGGTATTTTGGTCATTTAAACCCCAATTTCGAAATTTCATATCTTATATTCCTTATTTATTCAATTTTATTTCATATTTTATCATTTTTTTTTAAGGGAATCATGGAAAAGGCTTATATCTAGCAAAATCCAGTAATTTCTAGATATTACTAGATAAACCTAGAAAAGCCAACATATTTTCATTAACCAGTTTTTCTAGTTTTGCAGGGACATTGAAGACTTTATTTTCAGTCATTTAAATTCAATAGTGATGTAAATTAAATTAAATTTGGAATAAGAATTTAAATTTCAGCTTAGACTAGGATTGCATTGCATATAGTTTAATTCTGCAAATATTAAATGTCTGATGAATGTATCATTCATGCATATTTTTACCAATTCACTATGGTCTACACGAATGGCACGTGCACTAGCTCTTATGGAGTTGACAAACTCGGTGGAATTTGTATTTATGGCCATAGTCAGAATACGAATGATACCCAGATTTGTAATCTTCGTATTAGCCACATTCATCCTACACTCTTAGGCTAACTTCAAAATGCACTGCATTTCTCAAAAATACAAAAAGGATTTTCTCAATTCCTCAAAATCAAGTCTTTCAAATCCATATTCATTCAATTCATGCATTTGCAAATTCCAATTTCAATTCAGAGAAATCAATTTTCTCAAAAATTTCATAAGTCTTACTCAAAAATCGATTTTATCAAAATATTGATTTGCCAATGATATTTCAAGTATTTCCCAAGTTCCAAATTCAATTTTCTAAGTTATATTTTCAATTTCAAAGTTTGAATTCAAAGAAATCAAGTTTTCCAAAGTTATTTCACATTTCTCAAAATCGATTTTCACAAAAACCTCTAGATTCTTCAGAAATCGATTTTCATTTTCTCAAATACAGTATCTCAATCATGATTCACAATTTTCAAGTGATATCTTTTTCAAGAATCTCCAAATATTTTCCAATCTTTGAAGCAAACATCATGTTTTCAAATATGCATTTTCAGAAATTCATAACACATGCCTGATTCTTTGTGCATTTAGGAAATAGAATATGATTTAGACAAGTTGAGCAAAGTTAAGCATACAATTGATCCTTGGTTCAATTACCCCTGGTAAAGGCGGTAGGAACGATTGAACCTCCTACCGACAGACGAGTCCCATTTTTCGGAATTTTCCCGCATTTTAAAACGGAGGCGAGTTATTTTCAAAAACTTTTTCAAAGGTCAGTTTGACTTGCAAAAAGTAAAAATTTTGCGATGATAACACTGCTTGATGTGGATGCATTAACAATCATGTTCTAGTCCTACATGCATGCCTGATTTTCTTTTCCTCTCAATTCGATGTGACAATTAAATAGACCACCGACCTCCACTTCCCCCAATTTCCTTCACTCATTCTTCCAGTTAACATCTAAACACCTTTTTGGTTTTTTTTTCTTCCTTCATTTTTTTCCTTTTTAATTTTGATTAGGATTTTTTTGGTTGTTCATATTCTAGTTTTTATAAGAGAGGGCCTTCCAACATTTTCAGAATGTGGTTGTGTTTGTACAAATTAAGAAATTCAAGGATGCATTAGCCAATCATGGCACAGATCATTAAAGCCAATTGTTTGGCATTTATTTGGTTTCTACACTGTTTATGGTGTCATATTTAGGTTAAGGAACTTTGGATACTCTCTCTCTCTCTGCCGCTTGACACAATGCATAATCTTGCCCACTTCCAATTCTTGTTATATTTCAGTTCCTTTTAGTGCATTTCTTCCACTGGTCATGTCTAAAAAAAAAAAACTTACAAGAAACAATATCACTGCATCGTCATTGTCATCATTATCAACATCTTGTTTGTTTCTTCTTACCTCCTATTTCTTCCCTATGTAAATCTCAATATTACAAAATTCCTGCCCTTTTTCAACTCATTTTTGTTGAAGACAATATGCTGGTTTTATGTTGTATCAATTATATATGATGACACCTACCACTTGATTTACCTTGTCTGGGTTGGCTGGCTAGTTGTTAGAGGTCATTTCTCATGAAAACTAGTGCAGTCTTCTATCCCTAGTCTACTATTTTTTTATAATGTTGACAACATCTAGAGGGGGGGTCTGAGGGTTCTGCCCCCTATACTCCCTCTGTTGTAGTGTCAGGCTAGCCAACCCAGTCGGCTGGGACTGAACAATCCCAATTCTGCTCCCTATACTCCCTCTGTTGTGCTTTAACAGTTTTTATACGGGATGTTGTAGCGGTCCCGGTTTGGATCGAATCAGGCCTAAACCGCGGTTGCGATGCACATGTACAAAACCTTATATATATATTTTATATGCATAGACATTTACGCACATGTATGAATAATCATATATACATGTATATGTACTGTCATAAATAAAAAATTAATATAAGGTGCGTGTGTGCACATGACTAACATGGGATCGACATAAATAAATAATCTATATGCTTTTCTTTCAAATCTCATAAGTAACACATGAAATAATCGCATATAAAACATATTTTTATCATAAAAATAGGAGTTGAATATGATATACACATAGACAACCATGCATACATCGATTTTTCCTACTTCGAACATGAAAAACTAGATCAGATTCACGGTTCCCTTTAAAAATCTCGCCTAAATTTGATTTAGGCTCCGTTTTTCTTGTTCAAATCAAAAGAACGAACCTACCTTGTTTAAAGTTTGAAAAGACTGAAAAAACTTGTGAGACAACCAAAGAAGAAAGTAGATCCTTCTTCTTTTTCTCGTTCTTTTCCAATATTTTCTCCTCTTTCTCTTTTCCTCTCTCTTTCTTTTTCTTTCTTTTTCCTTTTTTTTGTTTATGTAGGGCTCTATAGGGGGTGATCGCCCCTCCCCCCCATTTTCTAAGCCTTTCTAATGTATGTTGGAGGTAGGATTTTCCCTGTGAGAGTCCATCTCTAACACACTTTCCCTATTTCTTAAATATTTCATATTGACTTTTCAACTCTTTCATTTTTTTCATATTTTCTTCTTTTATTATTTTTACTTTCTTTATCTTTTAGTAGCAAGGGATTATTCTAGAAACCCTAATCAGCCAACTACCCTCTCCAACAAATTTCAAAAATTATTTATTTTATAATAAAATAATTAATTAATAATTATTTATTAATCAATAATTCTTCAAAAATTTCTACAAGATACCTTATTCCTCTAAGAGTCTTTTTAACATTAAATATCTTTAATTTAAACCTTTATTCAGATTTTAAAACTTTAATTTAATTGAATTTGAATTTTGAATCTCGATCTAGATCTAAGATCCAAATCTATATCTAAATCCATTTGAATTTAAAAATGGATAAAATTCTACTTAATATGGGTCTTGAACTGAGTCCAGATCCATATTAATTTTGATCATATGGATTGTATCCAGTTCGATCAAAATCTGAACTCGACCCATCGAGTTGGGTCATTTTTGAAAATTACGATTTTCAAGCCAATCGTAACTTGAATTCAGAAAATTAAAATACCGTTAAACTCAAAATTTTGAGGTACATCAAACGATATATAATTCAAATTTCACCTTCGAAATTCTCTCAAATTTTGCTCAAATTTAAAGGTTGAAAATAAAATTTTTTATTACCCATTAATTGGCTCGTTTAGGTCTTGTTGATGAGACCTGACACAAGCCCAGACTCGAATATCACATTCTTAATATCGAAGGTTTATCAAATTTTTTTTGACACTTAGGCAAATTTTCAAAAGTCTCTAAATTTGACTAAGTATAAAAATGCACGATATTACCGTGTTAGATGTAAAAATACAAAAAACTAAATTTTTTTAAAGGGCCTAATGAGAAAAGGGAGACCAAGGAGTGCATTATTCTCTCTCTCTATATATATATACATATATTAGTAATGATAGGGTGCTCTCACGGTATCTAGTCACACCTAATAGAAGGTTTAGATTTTCAAATTTCTTGAACTTTATTTGTTGATAGACCCTATAGATATGATCTATAAACATTATTTAGTAGAAAACAAGGTTTGAATCATGCGATTATAGCATACATGTATGTTTTTTAAGACCTTTAAAAATCAATGTCTCACAATGTATCAAAATTTCATGACTTGAAAAATCCTATTTTTATGTCCAAAAAACATAATGCAAGATTCTCTTCAAATAAACTATGTTGAATACATCCATAAGGCCTGATTGAGAAGATACAACATACAATTATGATTTCTAGTATGTGAAAGTAAGTGCTCCTGGAGCACCACCATATCATTACTATATATATAGCATTCATTTAACTTTGAACCTTTTCCATTAATGCTAGCAACATTCAACTAGTTAAAATGATTAACACCCTCAAAACCAATGAAAAATTCAAAAAAATATAAAGTTGCTTGTTTTAGGAAAAAGTTGCCTTTCACTTTTTAAAATAAAACTACAAAACATTGTTATTATTTTTTCAAAAAACATGCTGGAGTCTTTTTTGTCCTCCAAAAATGAAAGACCCGCTCTTCCGCAGCTATATGTTTTAAAAAAAGCCTCCTCTTTTCAGTTATTTCAATGTGCTGAACACATCTAATGAATGTACCCTTACACAAAAGTGGCAGAGGCAAATGTTTAATTATGGAAATCAATCCCAAAGGAGGCCGTTTTGCCAGATCAAATTTTGCATCACATTGTGTGAACAAAAGAAAAGCATGTTTACGGTTTAGCAAACTTATTCAATTCGTTCATCGGAATTACTAGGATAATGAGTTTGAAGTAGAGGAAGCAAAGAGCCCAGCCATGTTATTCAGTTCATCAGCGGTCGTTGAGAATGTCACAGAAGATGGATGGCCGATTCCTAGAACGTGCACACAGTTCCTGCAATTCAAAAGTTCCAAGTCACCAACATTAATCACATAAAATCCAACAATCTGCTCTTCACATTTCAGTAAGAAAAATATTTAAAGTTTGTAAATAAGACAAAGACAACAAGGTGCCCACATGATAAGCTTCTGAATCCCTACGACTATTGTCTGAAGATGATAACAAACTAGGTGATAGAACACGGCGAGCATCCAATCAACAATTGCAAAAGAAATTAAGGCAAATTTCATCCTGCGACCTTGTCAGTTTTCAAGTAATCTGACTCTACCTACTCCATACTGAGTTTGACAAATACTAGTTCTAGAACCATATCCATTGTGGAGAAATAAATGATATTTAGGGTGTGTTTGAATCAAAGGACGCAACAGTCAGCGGGCACTGTTGCATCCCTTTCCACATGGGCCCTTTGGTGGGAGCAAACACATCACAAAAACGTGAGAACCCTTAGGTCCTTTGGCCACGCTTGACTCTTCATTGTTTGGAACAATAGTGTTGCACCCCTAGAGGTGTGAATCACTTGTTCAGGACAGAACCATTCAAAACAAGTGTGCCCCGCTCCATGTGTCCAGCATATAACGCTGCCTTAGGGTACGTTTGCTTTGCTGGCCAATACGACTCTAAAACAAATGTGGTTAGTCATATGAATCAGAATCACAATGGGTCCCTTGTGATTCTGATTATGGGGCAAATAAGAAAATGACAAAAGCAAATGAAAGTCGTTTCTGAAGTCCCATTCTCTCATATTTGCTTTGACATGAGAGAATGGAGACCAATGATAATTGTTCTCATTTGTATGAGAGAATGATTCTCATGGGCCATAAACAAATCTCCGTTCAAAGTTATAAATTAGGAAATCCATGTGTGCCAAGAAAATTAAGATTAATCACCGACCATTTATCATCAGAGTTTTCATATGAGCTGTAGATAAAGTTTTTTGATTTGGATCTTAAACCTGTATAAATATGTAACTTGAGGAATTGATTAAAATGAAAAAGAGAGAGCGTGGGATTTTTCAAGTGGATGTAGGCCTTTGGCCAAACCACACATATCAGTGTTCTTCTCCTCCTTAATTTCTGAATTTTTTATTCAGTCCATTATTTATTTTTCACATGATATTAGAGCAGGGTATGATCCAAATTTACCAACTTGAAGGTTGTAGTTTTTTGGTGACTTTGGTTCAAATTGTGGTTCGTTTGACGCTTTGTTGCTGCCTGATCATCATTGGAGCATTGATGTCTTCAATCATTTGCATCAATTCTAGCATTAATTTTCAAGTTGCAAGTTAAAAGTCCTCTTTGTTCAACCTCCAACTTGAGGGGATGTTAAAATCTATGACAATATGGAAGGTTCTATCTAAATCTGGAGGAGATTTTCAGTTATAGTTTTTCTAAGATTTGATGGATTAGATGAGATTCAATACATCACTATCTTATCTTGATTAGTTTCCATAAGAGTTGTAGATAAGGTTTCTTGATTTGGATTTTAAACCTATATAAATATTGACTTGAGGGATTAAATATAATGAAAGAGGGAGTGCGAGACTTTTCCAGTAGATGTAGGCCTTTAACGGAGCCACATATATCGTTGTTTTTCTCACTTTCTCGTTCTTAATTTCCGATTTTATTTTTTATTCAATCTATTATTTATTTTTCACACTGGAACCATTCATGACCTTGCACTCCCTGAAAATCATTTTTGAATAATTCTTCACCTATATTTTTCACTATTTTGTGTTTCTCATTATAAAAATGTATCACTCATTTGCAACATAATTTCCTTTTATATTTGTATAAATGCACCTTATTACTCATTCCACGAGAAATAAGTAAACCACTTTTCTTACCCCTCATAACAAAGCCACATTGAAAAATAGTGCCAACTCTGTGAAAGGGCAACTTCAACATTTTAAGTAATTTTTCAGTTTGTGCATTGATACATTCACTTCATAACATAACATATATATAGCAGTCTGCGACTCTGCATTTGTTTTTGTTCGTGAATTGGGCTGCTATTAGGTTGGGTTCAAGGGTATTCTTGTGTGGAACAGATTGAATGGGTTAAATTCTTGAATCTGTGTTTTCTTTTGAAGAGAGTTCACGATAATTTTGGCCTCAACTGATGATCGATGCTGGTTAATGAAACAGATTTTTGGTAACATATATTAAAACTGATTATAATCAGTTCTGAAAAGGATATATATGTATATTTCCTTTATAGAACTGATTGTAATCAGTTTTCTTTTATTAAGAAATCACTTATGCTGACACTGAATCATACATGTTCAGCATATGCTTGTTTGATTCCCGATTTGTATGTGAATGATTAGTTAAATCAGCTCATGCTTAATATTTAATAAATTTGTTCCTGCATGATGGATATTAGACCTGTATTGTGTTGGGTTTGCATAGGCAGATTGGTTAACTATTTTCTGCGATTGGTTAACTATTTTCTGCATATGCATGACTTTCGTGAACTATGAATATGCATCTAATTGTGTGAGAAGTTAGCATGTATTTTGCATCTGCGTTTCCTAAAGAGGAACACCCATGTATTTCATTGTGGATATGCAGCAATGATTTTTCTGGATAAGTGTAGGCATGTATTATGCTGAATACATGTACCTGTGATTTTTCCTGAATCTGTACCAGCATATATTCTGTATGTTATATACACATGCAGTTTTCTTGAGCATATATATGTTAAACATGATATATATATATATATATATGTGTGTGTGTGTGTGTGTGTGTGTGTGTGTGTTGACCGGGGTATAAATATATGTATATATAACAATCAGCATATATATATACAGGCGTATATATATACAAATGTATTTATGTGTTGCAATCAATGCATTCTGAAATTTTTGGTCATCCGATTATTTATCCAATGATTTGGTTATGCATATCATGTTTAAATTCCAGTTTTAGTCTAGGTTGCATGCACAAATTAATTATGTGATTACTATTCGTCTATAGAAGATTGTTGATACCGTAATATTTGCAATGCCATTTAATTTATATTCAATTATGTAGTGGTTATGTGAGAACCACTGATGGGCCTTTGGAGGTCAGGAGTATGTGTTGCTCACAACACAATAGTAAATTGTAAATGCATTGCAAAACTATTTTATTGTTGCTTTTAAATTAATTACACTATTAACTTTGATAGGGCAAGGGCCCGAATCTGTTATTGCATAATGATTTGCATAACTGTTTTGGTGTAAAGAACCCTTAATTTATTAAGAATGGTGAAAGAGACCAAACAATGTAATAAATTTTCTTCCTTGGTGGCCCTCTAAAAGAGTGAAAACCTCGGATGGCGGTCATGGAGGACCGTGAGGATACTAAACGCCGTGTGCATTATTTTTCCCAAGAACCCAATATGTGGTTCGTGTTCCCGACCACAGTTGTAGCGAACTCCCACTATTTTGCCTGATGGTGGTGTTGTTAGACTCAACTGCAATTATTTGTATGCTGAAAAAGTGGCGTTAATGAATATGGATTTCTTTGTCGTCCTGACATTAAGTGATGATTCATAATGTTTGGATTGATGATGATGATTCTTGATGTTGGTCAAGGAATATGAGTAAAACCTAATAAATAAAATACAAATTGTGTTTTAAGATACCACTAGAAACTGCCTTGAACCTCTAGAGTTTGACCTGTTTTGAGTATCCACGGATTTTAAGTAAGTGAATTAAATTATGTGCATTAAGTAGGGACATGCATGCAAAAGCAATATTGACAATTGAACTTAAAAAGTTATTCATGCATCCCTAAATGTTTAATTTAGCATGAAATTGTTGATTGTTTGATTTGAACTACTTATATTGTAAATTTGTTCTACATGTCTAATGGTTGTTAAGACCTCGTTTGATTTGATTTATGTTAATTTTCTTACTTTTGAATTTCGAGAGGGTGGCGTATGAGAACTTCAGTTATTATCTTATTTTTAAAAATTGTTTTTAAGTACTGAGGTATAGTGATGGAGGGACCTACTTGTCGAAGGGAGCTAGGGTTATGATGTGGTGGACTAGGTTCTGACTGTGTTGGGGAGATTTTGTTTTGAGAGAACATGTGAATCTTAAATGAGGATTATTTAATTTAATTAAATTTTAATTCATGGCTTGCTTTATTCTATATGTGGAATGATTGTTGGGTTGTGTATATTAAACCTGTAATATGCCCTAGATGCCAGAGATATTTTCCACGATGTTTTTAAATTATTTATTTGAAAAAAAATCCGCAAAATCTCGAGGGTCACTTTGAGGTTGTTACAGTTGGGATGCTTATTGCTCTATAGAGCTCTTTACCTGTATACAAAGGGGACCTCCCCTTATGCAACCACCCTCCCTCTCAGTAAAATTGTTTATTTTTTACTTGTGATTCAGACCATAAGTAGTTTATTTGTATGTGTTTTTGTATTGACCCATAAGTGGTCATTGTGTTCTTGTAAGCCCATAAGAGGCCTCTAGTATTTTTCCTTTCATTACACCAAGAACTACTACAACCTCTTCAAGAACACAAGCAATGGAACATCAACAGAAGAAACATTCATTCGTATAAGCAATCTCCTTCAAGTTTAAGTCACATAAATAGACTAAGAAAAATGGAGCAAGATAAGTATGTTCAGTAAGCAAAAGCTATGCAACTTTGAGTTCGACATATAATTTATTACCTCCACTGCAGAAGCCAACCGTATAATTGTGGCTTCTTCCCATGGACGTCCAATCAATTGCAAACCTATAGGAAGCCCTTCCTTATCATGGCCCACCTGAAATGAAAAAGCAGACACCAGGCTATAGTATTAACCATGAAGACAAAGCTTAATGGGATTAACCAAAAGAAAAGAACAATATATGCATCTACAAATGTTGATATCAATAAAAAAGAAACTACAAATAGAAAATTACTTAGCAGGGTCCGAGAGAACTGTCTCAAGTGTAATTGAACAATGAGATAACATTTTGTAACATTGGTTGGATGGTGTGATAATAATAATATAAAAAGAAAGAGAATACATACGTGGTATCTTTGTTTACCAACTCTATGACAGCCTTAAGGAAAAATATAAGGACACCCAAGCACTACAAGGACCAATGAACCCTACATGCAATAACATTTATCAGAAGCTTTTTCAGCAGAATTTTAGGTTCAACAATGAGGTTTTTGGAACATTCTTGTGGATATTTCGCCCTACTTAGCATCTGTTTCTACCAACTCCCTGCAGTGCCTTGAAGGAAATTAAATCCTTAATGTTTCCTCTTACGAAATGATAAAGATAAGATGTCAAATGAAAAAAAGATAAATATCTACCCACCCCCTTAAACTTTGATTTGACAAAGAGGGAGAAAGGTACTGGGGAAAAAGAAAAAACACAAACAAACCCAATAGGTCTCAATGTCTCGATGGATTCACTTTAGAGGTCAATGAAGTGCAGATGATAAAAAATATGTCCAAGGAAAAGTAACCTTAATCTTCCCCCCATAAACAAGCAATATGGTGACGGAATGCAGTTCATTTTCCAAAAAAATAGCCAATGGATTAAGAGATGAAAAAATTGGAGAAATCCATCAGGTGCATGGATCTGTTGATTAAAGCATCAAAGTTATCTAGGAGAAAATGCAACAAAAGCTTCAACATATCTTGAATTTGAAGGTCTTGCCAAATGAAATGGGTGGTTATGGTTATCTGTACAATTTATGGATTGTATTAACTTTTAAGACCTGCAACATAAACCAGAATGAATTTGACTGCAATGCAAGAAATGATTATATTGACTAATTTTCAGAATGGCATTGTCAAACAAAATAAAATAACTCAGGGACTTACTGGGATTGAAATGGCAGGGAGACCAAGAAGGTTTCCGGCAATTATAAATCGCATGAGGTAGCCTGCAATTAAATAGAGATCAGCTACTAACAAACTTCAATTTTCATCTTAAAGGTAGCCAGGAGATACACTGTAACCAGGTCTAATCAGAATCAGTAACAACATTCATAAAAAATTAACAAAGAACAAGTTTGCCTGTAAGAAGTAAAGGGATGTTCTCTAGATTTTCTGTTCTAGTGAGAGAGAGATCCATACTTTCAAGTTTCAACTGCATGAAATGATAGTATATGCATCTAATTTATCAGAGTAATACATGAAGTGACAAACTGTTAAAATATATTTATATATTCATATGTATATATAATTGTATACATTGATGTAATAGGCAATACCCATTAGGGGTATTTTGATCTTTTTGCCTATTAATAGGGTCTGTCCAATAGGCACTGTAACGCCCCGAATTTCAAACTTGCGAACCTTTTCAGAAAAACAGGCAAGAGACTAGAAATATCTCTTTCCTTCAGAGTTTATTTATGAAATCAGCGGAAGATTTTTCTTTTGTTAAATCAGAAGGCAAGCTGACAACTTTGGGCACGCTAGCTAAAAAACCAAAACTCACAAAATTCGAGTATCCGAAGAAAAATCCGATACAAACCGAAAGCGTCCAGGACGCGAGCTAAGAGCAGAAAGAAGAAGTCTTGAAGCCATCTTGCAATCGCGCCATCGCCCGTAGTGTACCTAATCATCACCTGTATCCATAGAATGGGTTAGTTTCGCGAAAAACTAGTAGGTGCGCAAGAGAGACTACAGGAAACTGAATTAAGTACATTTAATTCAGTAGGTTACGCAGTTTAAAGCAGATATGCAGTTAAACAGGTAAGCAAAACAACAAGGTAAGCAGTGCAAACGGGTAAGTAGTGCAAGCGAGTAAGTAGCTCAAAGCAAGAAAACAGTACAACTGACAACGCAGCATACGATCCATTTGATCGTAAGTTGTGAACTACCACACAACAATCTTGTTCTCGTTCCTAAAATGGGATCTCTGCATCTAATCACCATCAGGACATCGTTTGTTGCTCACTACTTCTAACAAACGCTTTGTCCTGAACCACCTTAATCTATTCTCATCTCTCAAAACCTTACGCGGCCAACTGCCACCTGTTATGACTCACTAAGGCGTCATAATTTCTCAGAAAAGCCCACCCTTCCGTAGAAGGTCCAAAACATAATCACTAACTCAAATCGCTAACGATTTGATTCTCACATCTGAGTCCTACATGTAATCATGCTAAAACAGAAAGCTGAAACTATGAATTCATAGTTGGCTATCACAAACAATCTCAGAAGATCATCATAGCTCACCATAACTTTTTATGGTAAGCAAAAACACAAGATCCACGTCGGATCGATCGGTCCAGGAAATATACGACCTGACAAGGAATTACCACCCTAGAGGGTATACTTGGTCTTGGACCATACACTTCCTCATAGGAGTTCACCGACTTCGCGGCTACCCGTTTATGGACAGTGTACATCCTCACAAAGATTTTACCGCTCTAGCCGGATTACCCGATATGAGAAATGTATAACCACACAGCGAAACCTTTGGGAAGCCGATCCCCAACAAATACCACATCCAATGAAAATCATTGCGATACACGCATCAACGCAAATGACCACTCTCAGGGTCGATAGCCACTATTACAATCAACAAGATCAACGCCGGATCACCTGGTCTGGGAAATGTATAACCTCACAAGGAATTCCGCCCAAGATGGTATATCTGGTCTTAGACCATACACTTCCTCACATATAATCCTTTGGAGATCAGGTCCTCAACAGATACCATACTCAGTGATACACGCATCTATACAATCAACTGCTCCGAACAGTTGACTGCTCTTGGGGTCAGTAGCCACAATGTGAGCACAAGCATGTATATTATCAATATGCATCATATCACTTCACATAGTAAAACAAAACACACGATCACCCATTCCTCCAATAAGGTTCCATGAACCCTGAACATATTATCGCATACTTCCAACATTTCATATCACGCGGCATATCAATCACATCACACAGAAGCATATAATACTACGCATCGTGTTATTGCCACGAGGAACATTGCGATCCTCAAATAGGACCTCAACGCATGCGTAAACAACATAAGAGAACACACATTGGCGAAGAGTAACTAACTCTACCCGTCAGCCAAACAAAACAACTGAAAAAGACAAGCACTCATAACAATGCTCGTAAAACATACAATTACCATTAAATGACTCAGTCCATCAACAAGTAATTAAATTAATCGTAAGGCATAAACCATTGCGTCACAAGCCATTCATAAGCAATTATATGGCAACAGTTATATCACAATATGTAAGCAGCTTATAAAACAAGCGGCCACATCAATCCTAGTTGCAACCTGTTCGTAGATTACGAGCTGTATGCAATCATATCAATCATAAGAGATGCAAGCCAACAAGTGCTACGCTACAATAAGCACTAAACAGTTCGACCAAGGGATAAAGCAAGTCACATGCTAATATGTAGCAACTGGCATATTGCTATTATTATAAGCATTTAACTAGTATGAGAAGCTCCTTATTACTCCGTAAAGAACTGCGTAAGCAGTTTAACCAACTAGAGTAACGCCTTGACAGGCGTGCACAGCTCAACGAGTAGCATACTAAACTACCGAGCAAGCAAGCGATCGACCAATGTGAACAAACTTTATGTTTCGATATTACTGGCCCGCTGGTACGCGCAGGCAAAACGTAAAAACAACTGAGACTAGTTCGGGCGTCTGTTATTTTATGTATTTTCAATAACCCGAATAGCTAGTTGAGTCCGCTCCTAAAGGGCCGGCTTTAGCCGAGAGAGGATTCCCCAAAGGAGGCTATGCTACAGATGCATCCAACTTCTGCAGAAGTGTTGAGCTAACTAATGTAGCACCTTTCCCCTTAACTCCAATGACTGGGGAGGCCGGATCATTGCCCGTGGGGTGGTTGTTAACAACCTGTCCATTGGAGTTTTGTACCGCTCTATCCTCTCCCTTGACAGAACAACCAGAAGCGAATGGGTGCGTTAGGGGTTGCTTAACTAACGACCCATCCTATGCTGTGGTCTTTAAACTACTCGAGCATCTTGCCTGTGAAGGCGAATGTGAGGCCATTTATGTGATTACAACATTGTGCATTTAGCACTGTTCGAGGTCGCACGACCGTCTCATTCGATCATCGCAGTACTAGACGTGTCGTGCACGACTACAAGTATTCTAGGATGAAGAGGGTATAACTCCTCAATAGAAGCCTCAACAGGAGTGTTCCACAAAGATGTAAAGTTTATCAACTTTACTTTATCTTTTGAAACAACAGTACCTTGTGCCAACATTATGCATGTGATTATCTCGAATCACATCCGCTATCGGGGTATCTACATGTCTCGCATGACTCGATACCGACCTCGATAGACAGGATACATGTTTCTCAACAGAACACCCGCTAAGAAGTTCGCTCGAACCCCCAATCCGAGATCACCCGAGATATGCCAAAAAGGCGAGCAGGATCAGCCAGTCACATCCTTCCAAATGCTTCGATTTGGAGCAGTCTTTGATGCTTTTGCGCAGCTCCGTAAAATCTCAAGTCGACTGTGTAGGATTGCGCACACGAAGAGCCAGGATCCTTACGAGGTATCCCTCTCCTTAGACGAAGGTGTATCGCCAGCTCCCGACTGAACTCTTGTCACAAGAGGGAGAGTGGTAAATGCCCCTTGCATCCTCCATGAGGATGCCTTTAAGGCATACGCAAAAAGCAAGAACCTACATGTCATTTGCAATAGCAAGGCAGAAACAACACATATGCAAAAGCAAGAGTATGACGCAAAGCGCGACGACAAAGTAAAGACTATAAGCAGGAGTGCAACGCAGAACCTTTGCACGATGCACGACGACAAGTAAAGACTGTAAGCAGGAGTGCAACGCAAAACCTTTGCGCGATACGCGACGGCAAAGTAAATGACAAGGATCGCGAAACCACATCCTTGAGTTAAATGCGGACTCGTATAAATATATATATTTCAATATATATATTTATTTAATAGTCCCTTTTTAGTTAATTGAACTTAATTCAATTATCCAAGTCTTTCATGCAATCTTCCCCTACCTTTGAGAGTTGCAAGCTTGTTGGCGTCTGCAAATGTAAGCGGTGGACGACTGGGGTCGCAGAGCGCGAGCAGAGTCCGTCGCACGAGCTGCAAAAGTAACAATCTTAGCAAGCTAATACCAAAATAGAAGGTCAGGGACACTGTCGCCATCCTGACGTAAGGGAAGCAGAGGCATCGTGCCCCTGCTATAAGCACAAGAAGCAGGGGCAGAGGCTGCGAGCCCCTGCTGACCTGCTGTCAGCGGACTCCGAGGAGGCAGGGGGTTGCACCCCCGCCCTCATAAAGCGAGTGCAGGCAGGGTTGCGCCCCTGCCTGACAAAGTAGAAGAGAGGTAGGGTCAAAGTCCCTGCCTGTCAACAACGAACAGAGGCAAGGAGCTTCGCCCCTGCCTAACAAACATGCTAAGAGGGAGGCAGGGGGCCTTGCCCCTGCCTGTCGAAATACGAATAGGCAAGGGCCGAAGGCCCCGCCTGATGCCAGGGAGAAGCGAGGCGAGGGAGCTTGCCCCCGCCTGCCGAAAAACAGCGAAGGCAGGGAATCACCCCTGCCTAATGAGAGAAGAGGCACAGGGAGGGCTCGCCCCCCTCCCTTGCCGTAACAGGGAGCAGGAAGGGGGCTCATCCCCTCCCCTGCCGAACAAAAGGAACAAAGAGGAGGGGGGCGAGCCCCTCCTCTGCCGTAACAGGAGGCAGGGAGGAGGGCTCGGCCCCTCCCCTGCCGTAACAGGAATCAGGGAGGGGCTCGACCCCCCCCCTCCCCTGTCAACACCAAGAGCAGGGAGGGGGCTCAACCCCTCCCCTGCCATGATAAAGAGCAAGGAGGGGCTCAGCCCCCCCATGCCATAAGGGGATGCAGGGAGCAGGGAGGAGGGGCTCGACCCCTCCCCTCCAAAAAGTGGCACAGGAAGGGGGACTCGGCCCCTCCCTTACAAAACACGTCGCAGGGAGGGGCTCGACCCCTCCCTGGTGATTTAAGGCAGCAGGGAGGCAGCTCGACCGCCTCCATGCGCAACGGAAAGTTAAGAGAGAGAGAGAGAGAGAGAGAGAGAGAGAGAGAGAGAGAGAGAGAGAGAGAGAGAGAGATGGAAAGAGGAGAAGAAGAAGAACGTACCTGGGGAGGCTGCCGGAGAGAAGCCCGCCGGAGTACGCGTGTCGCCGATGGCCGCGGGTCACCTGCGTCAGCGACAGTGGACGAGCGAGAGAGAGTTGGGAAGAGACGAGAGGGCGAGAGGCGGTGAGGGGGGTTTCGTAACCCTCCTCCCGCCTGCCTCGCTGTCTTAAAAGACAGCGAAAGGCGGTGGTCCGGGTCGGGTCCGGCCCGAATCAAAACAATTTTTTTTCCTGTTACAGGCACAAATTTGTTTTTTTTTCTTTCTTATTTTTTATTTTATTTTATTTTTTGTCTTTTATTCACTGTGCAGGAGCTCTTGGTTAAAAGACCATACAGTCTGGACTCTATTGGAGCTCCCCAAGGCAAGTGTATATATAGAGGGTATTTCCCCTCTTTTGTTAATGATTTTCTTATGCATTTGTTAGCCAATAAAGACATATTTTTTATGTTGTTTGTGTTCACTTGATTGCCCATTAGTATCCATTGTATACACTTTTGTGCTTGTGTGTTCTTGTATTCGATTTTGGCATTTATATTGTCTCGTAGTGGACTTATATATATATATATATATATTTTTGCTTTCCCTTTTTTTTAGAATTTTCTATTTTCCGTTCGTGTCATTATCTCTGTTCTCGGGATTTGATTTTGTGTATTCATAGGTTGTTACATTTTAATCCTCGTTAACCTTGTCATCTCCTGTGATGCTTCATTTCATAGCATTCAGGTGCTCTTATTTCACTTCTCGACATTGATCATGTTTTCTGGACCGATTCTGATTTATCAGAATATTGTCAAAAGCTTGATCCGATTGATCACTTGAGTATTGTTTAACTGTGACTTGATTTCTGGCAAGTTTTAATTGAATAGCCTGATCACCGGATATGTCTTGAACATTGATTTGCTGGCCTCGGGATCAGTCTGATTGATCGTTTTGTCATTAAATTGCCAAAGCTTTGAACGGAATTCTGGTGGTCAAGTGTTGTTTGAAGTTGAAAAGGGGAGGTGTGTTTCCGGCGGTCTTGAAAATGCTTGGTCGCCGGAATGTTTTATCAATGGTGGAGTTTAGTGATCAAAGTTTTGAATCTGTTCAATCGGTTGTTTGAGAATGACCGACTGGAAGTCTGGATTGATTGCTATCTATCGGTTCCTGCCTTGCATCGACAAGAAACTGTTTGATTGCCGATCGACAGGATTCGGACAATCGGTCGTCTGAATCCTGGACCGGTGTCCAAGATTTAACTCCTTTAGATCTTGATTAATCATCTCGTTTCTGAGTTCATTCATCAAGATCTGGGTCAACCATCTGATTGTCGACATTTGAGATAGCATCCTCCGTCATTTTACTATCCACTTCCATCCCCAAAGAATAATATAATTCTCCTAGAATAAGTGTTTGTCAAAGGTAATGGCAGTGACAGGCACGTAAAGGGATCAAAGGTGATGGGAATTTTCGCTGCGAACTGAACAAACCAATGTTGACTTATAATGACCCTGGCAAACATCTACACCAACAGAATTATTTCGAGCCTTGGGGTTTTCCCAGTATTCATTGCCAATTTCCTCATCCGGTCATTTATGTGGTTCCTTTGTTTTATTGAAAGGTTTTTACTTCACATGGTTAAGATCTTCATGCAGTTCATCCAAAAGGAAAGCCAGAGGTTCTGGAGAATCCTGCTGTTTGCATCCTCTGAGCTGAGGGGGAAAGTGAGCAAGCTTTGCTTTCGATGCATGTGGAGCAATTGGAGCCCAACCAGGTTTCATCCATTCTCATTGATAAACCTACTATGTTTTGATTATCGTTAATGATATCTGTATTAATGGGTGATAGAATGGATTATCAAATTTGATAAATTGTATATAAAAAAAAGTCAAGTGTTGATATACTCAAGACATAAGTCTGATAGAAGTCCAGAAGGGAAGCTTTGGTGCTGACAGCAAAACGGTGGAACTTGAAAGGGGAGTTGTGGGAAAATACTACAAAGATGACTATAAGTTTGGATGATTTTCAATAACGTTTTCAGGTCTTGTTTAAAGAAATCAGGTTCCAAAAGAGGAAAAATCTCATCCCCTGTTCCTTTTCCTGTAATAACATTTTTCTTTCTTTTCATGCTCTTGATCAGTTAACCATCTTCATTTCAGTTTAGATAGCAAAAGCGGACCAAAGTTCTGAAATGTAGAAGTTGGCTTGCATTTTAACTTCATTTCATGATCACTTGCATTTATCTTCCATAGTTGTGTAAAGAGGTAACATTTGTCTTCTGGGTAAAATCCTCTGTGATGATCTGGATTTTTCTGCAAATTGGCACCTTGGGGACAACTCATCATCTTGAATGGTTTCATAGTGACAAGCTTTACACTTAGATAGTAATGTAGCTCTGCTATCATCTGGTGATGCTACACTTGTTCTCATGGCACAACACATACCCCTCACCTGTACACACTGTTGACATTCTTTGCATTTATATGGCCACTAGTATACTACGTTCCCACCCACCATATATGTCATGCAAGCTACTGCTGTACACTACCTTCTGGCTGTAATAGTGCATCTACCATGACGATAAAACTCATGTCCTACATCGTCTCCCTCCATAAATACCCCATTACAAACTGGTGGAAGTAATAGGGGCAATGAAGCCTGTGTTGGTGAAGCATCACCAACAGCCACAGAAATTCAGCCTGATGACATTCCATGTGGTAAGAAATCCATTCATAAGTCTGAGATAGTGATTCCCACTGTTTCAGCATCTTACTCCATCTTTCTTGCTGCCCATCCATCATTTCCATTACTCAGTTCCCTTCGTTACCCTTGCATCCTGCTGTATATGTACCAAGGCTATACTACAACAGTCATAATCTTCAACCCAGCAACCCTTCTCTACTTCCTATGCCACTGCTGTATCATACAACAGCAAAACCTTCACTCTTGCATCAGACTGTTGGTTACATTTACCTATCACTTTATCAACGCATTATCCAGCATACCCTGTATACATGCTCGATTTCACTGGCCACCCGCTGCATATGCCCTTCAGCACCACAAGCACCACAGTCCTTCACAACAACCCTGTCCACTTTCCATTTCCTGCAAACTGTACTATTCATCACCCCTATCACCTCCAGCGTAGTTTAAATGCACTTCATCTTCAATCTCCCTGGTTCACCTATGTACATATACTTAGTCTCTACATCAACAACATATCCTGAATATCTTCTACAGCATGCATCCACTTCCCATGGGCACCAATACTTCAAACCTCATTAAGCCTTCCCTGTTCAAGATAAATACCATGAATAGGTATAAGCATAAGCATCATAGAATTCATTTCCTCATTAGCTTAGTGTGCATCTCAAACATCCATTCCACCTTCTTGCATCTCAAATTCAATGTGATATTCCCCTTTTATAAACATTTTTAACCTTGTATTAACTGGGATTTTGAGGGAAATGCACGGAGAATGTTATTTCCTTCCTTAGTTTAGAAGTTGTAATTGTCATTTCAATCTCAGAATTGTAATAGCTAGATTATAATGAGAAATTTACCTTTCCTGCACTAGATTAGAATGTATGAGCATGCCTATTTCATGTTATTTCTCTTTTTTCTTTCAAAAATTCACGAATGGGAACACGAATGACACGTGCACCATTTTAATAAAAAGTGATTAAATCTTAAGTTGACGATTTGCATCAATGACCATAGTCAGGGTGCAAACAAAACTTAGAATTTTCATCTTTTATGGAATAACATTGGATCTACACTTGATCTTTTTCTAAAATCATCATATTTTTCTATTTTTTTTCCTTTATTGGAGTTTAACTTAAAATTAACTCAAAATCTATAGCAATGGCCATAGTCAGGATATATTAAGAGTTAATTTCATTTTAAACTCTATAAAGGCACAAAAAATGTGTTTTATTCTTCACTTGAATTTAAATATGATTATTATATAATACATTTTATGACCATAGTCAGAGATGTATTATATTCTCAAATCTTATTTTAATTCACTTAAAGAATGAAATATGCTTTTCAAAAAAATCCAATTTCAAATTCTTTTAATTCATTCATCATTTAGGATAGAATTTCATCATGTTTTCAAAATTCTTTTTTCAAAACCCAAGCGATTTTGAGATAATTCTTCAAATATCTTCTTTCATTTCTCAAACCAACCTTCAATTTTTATTCACCTTTCCATCTCATTTCAAAAAAAAAAAATCGATTTCAAAGTCCCATTTGACTTTGCAAATTTGAATTCACTTTTATATTCCAAATTCAATGTCCAATTCAAAACAAATTTCAAAGTTCAATTTGACTTTGAAATTCCAAATTCATTTTCAAGATTCAATTCTAAATTCAATTTCCAATCCAAAACCAATCTCAAAGTCCAAATTCAACTTTGAAAATTCAAATTCATTTTTCATCTCCCAGATTCAAATTCAAATTCAATTTAGCATTTTTGATCCAATTTTCAAAATTCAATTCCTGATTCATCTTTTGATTTGAAAACTTAAGCTTTAAATCAAGTTTATCCTTTATTGAGTCTTGATTCTCAAGTCAAAATCAAAGTTTTGAGATTGATTCTGAATCTCAAAATTCGATTTTTCCTAAGTTTTAAATTCAAATCTGGATTTTCAAAATCCAGATCCATCAACAAGTCCCATTTGGATTTTCGAAAAAACAATTCCATCTTGGATTCTAGAACCCAATTCCACCTCGGATTTAGATTTTCGAATCCAACTCTATCTTGGATTCCAGACTTCAGATCCAATTCTATCTAGGGTTCCAGATTTCGAATTCAAACTCCATTTTGGATTCCAGTCTTCAGATCCAAATCCATTTAAGATTCTAGATTTCAGATTCAAATCCATCTAGGATTCCAGATTTCAGATCAAATTCTATTCCAAATTCAAAATCCAGTTCCATTTCCAAATCTCATTTCCAAATCCAATTTCAAGTCTAAATTCAAATTTAATTCCTGTTTTAGGTTCTGAATTCAAAATCTCCTTTTTCAAAATCGATTCTTGAAAATCGATCCAAATTCAAAGTCCATTATGACTTTGAAAATTCATTCTTATTTTAAAATTCCAATTCTAAATTCCTTTTCTCTTCATCTGAAGACTTATCTTTCCAAAATTCTGATTATAAACTTATCTTTCCAAAATTCTGATTATTCCAAGACTTGGAATTTCAAGTCTCTCCCTCCAGATCTATTTCAAATTTCGAGTTAGATTCAAAATCTAACTTTTTCAAATCAAATTCAACCCTTTGAATCATTTCTTCACTCCATTATCATATTTATCTCAGAATCACTTGGAAAATCCCAAATTTCCAAAATACTTTCTCAAAAGCATATATTTCTGCATTTGCATTCGCACAAGCATGATTCTTTGTGCATTTAGACTTAAAATAAATTCTTAGATGATATTCTAGCAAAGCAAAAAGCATAAATTCGATCCTCGGTTCGATTACCCCTGGTAAAGGCGCCAAGAACGATCGAACCTCGTACTGACGAGCGAATCCCGTCTCTCCATTTTCCTGCAAATTTTCAAAACGGAGGCGAGTGATTTTCAAAACACTTCTTTGGTCAGATGAGACCTTGCAAAAGAGTTTCTCTCTCTTATTCCTTTTCTTTTCTCTTTTCTTTTCTATTTTTTATTCCCCTTCAAAAAGAGAAATAGAGGTTAGAAAGGCAAAGAGAAGGAAGAGGAGAACCGAGAGGAAAATTTTTGCATGATCACAAATTGTCATGCTCTAGTTTTAACACAAGCATCTTGCCTATGAAGGCGAGTTATCACTATTTATGTGATTACAACATTATGCCATTTGCACGATTCGAGGTTACATGACCGTCTCATCTGATCATCGTAGTATTGACATGACCCGCATATCTACGAGTACGCTACGACAAAAGGGGTATAGGTTTCTCAAAAGAAAACCCCAACATCAAGTTTCACAAAGATGCAATGTAATGTAAAAACTTATTTGACATGATTTATCTTTCGAAACTGAAGTACAACATTTGTGCTATTTGCATGGTATGAGATTGCCATTGATCTCTCGTCTGTTTATCATAGTATCTGCATGCAGCGGTATGAGATTGCCACTGATTTCTCATCTGTTTATCATAGTATTTGTATGCAACACATGACTTGATACTAGTTTCGATAAACAAGATACGAGTTTCTCAACAGAATCCCGCCCAAACACTTGTTCGTGCCCCTAAATCAGGGTTATCCGAGTCGTATCATATACACAAACAGAGGTAGTAAAAACACTTCTCCCAAATGCGTCAATTTGGGAGACTTGGTTGCAATTTTGCAATAAAAAAGATTTTCAAAACCTGCTCATTAAAGGTACGCATTTGGAGACAGATTCGCGCTAGAAATCCCTTTTTGAAAACCGAAATGCATAAGTGTGACTCATCATTTTAAAATAAATGAGCAAAACAGGATACACTCCAGATTGTACTTACGCAAATGCAAATGCACACAAAATGCATTAACTTACACAAAATGCATTAACTTACATGGGGCTCAAGCCCCATATTTATAACTTTATTGATATCCAAATGCACACAAAATGCATTAAGTTACAAGGGCCTCAAGCCCCATATTTATAGGGAAGAGGGGAGTGAGAAGCTCCCCAAATATGGCTATTGGGGGCTCCCCAACAGCTAGCATAAAAAATAATAACTTTATTGATATCAAAATGCACACAAATGCATTAACTTACAACGGACTCAGGCCCCATATTTATAGGCAAGAGGGGATCGAGAAGCTCCCCAAATATGGTTGTTGGGGGCTGTTAAAATATATATATATATATACATATACTTATATATATATATATACATCTGTATATATATATATAAGTATATATATACATATATGTATATATATACATACTCTTTTTTAGTGAAATACTCGATAGGGGTATTCTTGTAATACAGCCAATGTACTTTTTATTTTTTACCTTTTTCTTTTTTCCTTTTTCCTTTTTACTTTTTTCCTTTTTATTTTTTTACTTTTGTATGACCACAAGGGGCCCCACTCTTGATGTCGTTGGGGCCCCAACGGTCAGATTTCTGACTGTTGGGGCTCCCAACGACTACAAGGGAGCCCCCTTGTGGTCCCTTCTTTGAGTCTCCCTCCTCTATAAATAGAGGAGGTGTTCTCCTCTTGTAAGCATGGGTTTTTCACCCTTCTCTTCCTTTCTTCAATAATATCCAACTTATGACTTTAAGTCATTTTCTATATTTGAGAGTTTTGTGTGTGCACATTTGGTGTTTGTGTTCGTGGTTCTAGTGGTCACTCTTAAAGAGTGACTTTTGCTCTATTGGTGCTTCCGCCTCTTTTCATTACATGGTATCAGAGCTCGGTTGGTGATTGGGCTTTCCTTTGGAACGTGTGCCTCTCAATTTTTTGAAGAAAGGAAGGACTTTTGGTGCCGATGGAACGTGACTCTAAAGTGAAGCTTTCTTTTAAGCTAAATGGATCCAACTATCTCATGTGGGCCTCCGCTATGGAAAATCATCTTAGAGGTAAGAAACTTTGGGGTTTTGTTATGGGAACTACTCCCGAACCCTCTCTTGTTCTCACAAAAATCGAAAATGAAGTTGAAAAAGCTTTAGATGGCGATGAGCGTATCAAAGCTATTAATGATCATCAATTCAAAATTGAGGATTGGGAAAGTAACCATGCCAAAATTTTGGCATGGTTTATGAATAATGTAGACCTTAAAAATTGTGCTAATATTGCCAAATTTAGAAGGGCCAATGAGGCTTGGTTTTTCCTTAAGGGTATGTATACCCAAAAGAATCTTGCTCGGTAATTTTTTTATCAAGAAAAAATCCGTTCCACCAAACAAATGGATATGAGTGTCCGGGACTATTTTAGCTCTCTAACTCCTCTTTGGGATGAACTTGCTCTTCTTGAGCCTAAGTGGGTGGCTCCGGAAGATATTGAATTAAGAAGGGAACAAATTGAAAAAGAACATTTTTTCCAATTTCTTCATGGTCTTCGCCCGGAAATTGAACAAGGGCATCTCTTCTCCATAGAAGCAAAGCCCTACCTATTGAAGATGCCCTTGCTGAGATATGTCAAGAAGAAACTCGACTTGGCTTGAGCATTAAGAGTGATGAAGTTTTGGCCGTTACTAGGCCCGGATCGAATGTTAAAGCATATAGACCTCCCCATTTTAACAAAAATAGTAATGGGCCTAGAAAGGGAATAATATGCCATTATTGTAATGAACCGGGACACATTAGACCGGTTTGTCCAAAACTCAAAGGAAAGGTAGCCGCGGTTGGGGAAAATTCTCCAAAGAAGGAAGAAAGTACCAAAGAAGGAGATATCAAAGAAACTCTAAATCACATGTCCGAAGTTCTCCAACATCTTCTCAAGACTTCTCCTTCAACATCCGGAGCCGCCATCGCCTACTCTTCATCACCTCCAGGTATGTGGATACTAGACTCCGATGCTTCTTTTCATATGACATCTCATAAAAACTCTCTTTTAAATGTTTTTTCCGAACCCATATCCTCTTGTGTTTCAACGGCCGATGGTACATCATTAAAAATTGAAAGTATTGGAACACTTGATTTTAAAAACTTTTTCGTTCCTAAAGTAAGAATCGTTCCTAAAATTAATTTAAACCTTTTTTCCGTTTCTCAAATCACCGATCATGGATGCCAAGTCTCTTTCTCACCTAAAGATTGTACCGTGCAGGATCTCCAGTCAGGGAAGCTGATTGGGGCAAGGCCATAGAAGGGGTGACCTCTACTTTATGGATTTTTTGACTCTTCCATGTAAGTCATCTTGCAATCTTGTAAAAGACAAAAGTATTGGAATATGGCATGAGAGACTTGGCCATCCAAATTTTGTAAAAATGTCTCTTTTTCCGTTTTTGAACAATACTTGTAAAGACAATTACATGACTTGTAAAGATTGCATTTTTGAGAAATTTAAAGCTACTCCATTTCCTCAAAGAAGTTACTTTACCATTCGGCCATTTGAACTTATTCATTCCGATGTGTGGGGACCTTCCCCTATTTTATCTAAAGGAGGTTTTTCGTATTACGTGGTCTTTATAGATGACTTCACTCGATTTACGTGGATTTACTTCCTAAGTCGCAAATCCGAAGTTTTCTCCTTTAAAGAATTTCATGCAATGGTCAAAAATCAATTTTTGGGAAATCTATCTATTCTTAGGTCCGATTCGGGAGGCAAATATATGTCCAATGATTTTCAAAGCTATTTAAAAGAAAATGAAATTTGTCACCAATGTTCTTGCCCCAACACTCCGCAACAAAATGGTCTTGCGGAAAGGAAGTATAGACACATAATAAAAACTACAAGAACGTTATTAATTTCAAGAAATATTCCAAAATCCTTTTGGGCCAAAGCGGTTTTAACCTCTACATATCTTATCAATAGAACTCCTTCATCCTCTTTGAAAAATCTTTCTCCATATGAAAAACTTTACAATATGTCTCCCGATTATAAAAGACTAAGAATTTTTGGATGTAAATGTTTTGTTCTAACTCACAAAAATGATAAACTTTCTCCTAGGGCTATTGAATGTATCTTTTTGGGATATGGCGAAAAACAAAAATGTTATCGATGTTTTGACATACTTAAGAACAAACTTTATATCTCTAAAGATGTCACATTCCTTGAAGAATAAAATGGTTTTTCGCACCAACCAAATGAAAATGTTGATTATTCCTTTCTATTTGACTTGTTGCCTCAAGAAAACATCATAGATGATCATATTGATCCTAGTGAACCCCTTAGCGAAGATCATTTTGAACATCCAAGTGATGATCAAAACTTAGAAGAAAATGTTTCAAGACAAATTCAAGTCTACTCTAGAAGGAATGAAAGAAATCCTCCTTGTGCCCTTGAAAATTTTTTCCAAAGTGAGTCAATCGAAGAGACCTCTAAAAGAAGATCAAATCGGATTTCCAAAATACCAAATAGATTTGTTTCATATGATTCCTTTTCTCCTAACTTTCGAGCATGCCTACTTGCTCTTCACTCCTTTCATGAACCATCTCATTACAATGATGCTAAGCAATATGCTCATTGGAATGAAGCTATGAAACTTGAACTTAATGCTCTTAAAAAGGCACAAACTTGGGAAATCATTGATCCTCCCAATGGCAAGAAACCCATTGGATGTAGATGGGTTTTTAAAGTAAAAACTAAGAGTGATGGTTCATTGGAAAGATATAAGGCTAGGTTGGTTGCCAAGGGATATGCCCAAGAGTATGGGGTAGATTATGATGAAACTTTTGCCCCAGTTGCTCGAATGACTAGTGTTCGAGCTCTTATTGCTATAGCCTCAGTTAAAAAATGGTCAATCTTTCAACTTGATGTCAAAAATGCCTTTTTGAATGGTAATTTAAATGAAGAAGTTTATATGGAACCGCCTCCAGGTATGAACTTAAATGAAAAAATTTTGAAATTAAAAAAAGCTTTATATGGACTTAAGCAAACTCCTAAAGCTTGGTATGATAGGTTTAGTAATATATTAATCAATTTAAAATTTTCTTCTTGCTATACTGACACTGCTCTTTTTGTTAAAAGGACATGTGACTCCATTATTATGCTTCTACTGTATGTTGATGATATGATCATTACTGGGAATGACAAAAAGGGAGTAAATGATGTAAAGTCTATGTTAAAAGAAACTTTTGATATGTCTGACCTTGGTTATTTGAGATATTTTTTAGGGATTGAAGTGGCTTATTCCCCGCGAGGATACATCCTATCTCAAATGAAATTAGTTGCAGAAATTTATACCAAATCAGGAATATCTGATGAAAAGAAAGTTGAGACTCCCGAAGTTATTAATGCAAAACTGAGACTTGGAGATGGTGTTCTTCTTGAGGATCCAACCTCCTACCGTCAATTAATCGGATCTCTCACCTATCTATCCATCACACGTCCAGACATAGCTCATGCGGTTCATGCAACAAGCCAGTTTCAACATGCACCTACTTCGGTTCATATGGCAGCCGTAATGAGGATTGTGTGATATATCAAAAATACTATATCCAAGGGACTCTTCTTATCCTCTTCCTCATCTCTTGACTTAACTGCTTTTACTGATGCTGACTGGGGAGGAAATCCCAATGATCGTATCTCAATAACGGGTCTTTGTATTTTTTTAGGTGAATCCCTCATTTCGTGGAGATGCAAGAAGCAGCAGAAGGTTTCACTGTCATCCACTGAAGCTGAATATCGGGCCATGACAATGACAACTATAGAAATCGTATGGCTCAGAAGTCTCCTTGCTGACATGGGCGTCCCCATTTCCACTCCCACAAAGCTCTGCTGTGATAACAAAAGTGCGATATACATTGCCAGCAATCACACCTTTCATGAGCGGACCAAGCATATCGAAATGGATTGCCATTATGTTCGAGACGAATACCTCAGAGGGACTATCTCATTACCATATGTTACTTCAGAGTATCAACTAGCTGACTTCTTCACCAAGGCGCTCCCAACTCCACGATTTATGTTTCTCCTTAGCAAACTTTCGGTCTTCTCCCCGTAAAGTTTGAGGGGGCGTGTTAAAAAATATATATATATATATATATATATATATACATATACTTATATATATACATCTGTATATATATAAGTATATATATACATATATGTATATATATACATACTCTTTTTTAGTGAAATACCTGATAGGGGTATTCTTGTAATACAGCCAATGTACTTTTTATTTTTTACCTTTTTCTTTTTTCCTTTTTCCTTTTTACTTTTTTTCTTTTTCTTTTTTTACTTTTGTATGACCACAAGGGGCCCCACTCTTGTAGTCGTTGGGGCCCCAACGGTCAGATTTCTGACCGTTGGGGCCCCAACGGTCAGATTTCTGACCGTTGGGGCTCCCAACGACTACAAGGGAGCCCCCTTGTGGTCCCTTCTTTGAGTCTCCCTCCTCTATAAATAGAGGAGGTGTTCTCCTCTTGTAAGGATGGGTTTTTCACCCTTCTCTTCCTTTTTTCAATAATATCCAACTTATGACTTTAAGTCATTTTCTATATTTGAGAGTTCTGTGTGTGCACATTTGGTGTTTGTGTTCGTGGCTCTAGTGGTCCCTCTTAAAGAGTGACTTTTGCTCTATTGGTGCTTCCGCCTCTTTTCATTACAGGGGCTCCCCAACGGCTAAAAATCTAGCCATTGGGAGCTCCCAACAGCTATATAGTTGTTATATTGTCAAGCACAAAAATGCCCTTGACATAACATATTACAAAAATAAATATAAAAGCCCCTAATGGGCGACACCTATTACAATGAATTTATAATGGTCAAAGGACCAAAATACCCCTGGAGGATAATACATATTACAGTCACATCATATGTATAAATATAAATAATAAGAGCCCACATTCTAACACAAGTCAACTGTGAAAGTATCTCCAACAAGATACTAATATCAAGACCTTAATATTCTTGATATTGAACCCACCACGAAAGCACAATAAGAACACTTTAGAGCACTTGTGCACAAAAAGCACAACCCACAAATAACTCACAAATGCACAAAGGCATAAAATAATGGAATCAATTTATTGAGAACTTGGGCTTTGACTCAAAGCCATGAGAAAATACAAAGGGGAGAACCCCTATTTATAACACCACAAGAGGGGCCTTGGAGGGGCTCCACCCATAGTCGTTGGAGCCCCTCCAACGGTCACAAATGTGACCGTTGGAGAGGGCCCAACGACTATGTTGGTGGCCCCCCCAAGGTACCTTTTTGGTACACATACAAAAAGAAATGAAAAAAGCAAAAAGCAAAATAAAAATAATTACAATCACATCCAAAAAATGAATGTGCGCAAAAATAGGGAAAAGACTAAACTACCCTTATGACTAAACAAATAGAAATATATATTTTATATATATATTTGAGTAGATACATATACATATATATTAATATATGTATATGTATTACCATATATATATAAAATATATATATTACATTATATGATTATGTACATAATTTAACACCCCCCCTCAAACTTAGGGCAGGATGACCGAGAGTTTGCTAAGAAGGAAGTTGAAGCGCGGAGCACACAAGGCTTTAGTGAAGAAGTCCGCCAACTGATACTCGGACGTGACATATGGAAGGTCAATGATTCCTTGGAGATACGCCTCCCGAACATAGTGACAATCCATCTCTATATGTTTGGTCCGCTCATGAAAAGTATGATTTTTAGCAATATAAATCGCACTTTTGTTGTCACAGCAAAGCTTGGTAGGCCCTTCAATTTTGATTCCCATATCTTCCAGCAACTGATGAATCCAAACAATTTCCATGGTAGTAGTCGCAATGACACGATATTCAGCTTCAGTTGATGATAGAGATACCTTTTGCTGCTTCTTGCATCTCCATGAGATCAATGAGTCTCCTAAGAATACACAAAAACCAGTGGTGGAGTGACGGTTATTTGGGTCACCTCCCCAATCAGAGTCAGTATAAGCAATTAATTTTAACTCAGAAAAGGAAGACAAAAAAACTCCCTTATTAATAGTGTGCTTTAGGTATCTCACGACACGCAAGATAGCACCCATGTGAACAGAAGTTGGTGCATGCTGAAATTGACTTGCCGTATGCACCGCATGTGAGATATCTGGTCTGGTGATACTTAGATACATCAACGAGCCTACTAGTTGCCTGTAGGGAGTAGGATCGGAGAGAGGAACACCATCATCAATCTTCATTTTTGCTCCTACTATAGCAGGAGTTTCACAAACTTTATCATCTGTAATACCTGACCTGTCAATAATCTCAGATGCAAGCTTAGTTTGAGACAAAAAATACCCTCTATGAGAGTATGCAACCTCAATACCCAAAAAATAAGTTAAGAAACCCAAATCAGACATTTCAAACTTATCCTTTAATATGGACTTTATGCTTTTAATCCCTTTAGAATCACTTCCAGTAATAAGCATGTCATCCACATATAGCAACAGAATAACAATCCCTGCATTAGACTTTCTAACAAACAAAGCAGTGTCAGTAAAGCATGATGAAAAACCATTATCTAACATCACAGAGTTAAACCTATCATACCAAGCTTTGGGAGCTTGTTTTAAACCATACAGTGCTTTCCGAAGACGAAGCACTTTCCCTTTAGGATACTCCATTCCAGGAGGAGCATCCATATATACTTCTTCGTTTAGATCTCCGTTTAAAAACGCATTCTTAACATCCATTTGATAGATGTTCCATTTATTTATTGAAGCAACAGTTATAAGACATCGGACGGTGACCATCCGAGCAACGGGGGCAAAAGTGTCCTCATAATCAATCCCATATTTTTGACCATACCCTTTTGCAACTAAGCGGGCCTTATATCTCTCAAGAGACCCATCACTCTTAGTTTTGACTTTAAACACCCATCTACACCCTATTGCTTTCTTATCTTTAGGAAGGTCTTGAAACTCCCAGGTTTTTGCTTTCTTTAGGGCTTCAAGTTCATTGTTCATAGCAACTATCCATTCTGGGTATTTTCGTGCTTCCTCAAAATCCCTAGGTTCTATGTACGAGTGAATGGCGCTTAGACAAGCTCCATATTTTGGTGAAAAAGACTCATATGAGATGAACCTAGAGGGGGGTTTTCTTGATCTTTCGGTCCTACGAAGATTTCCTTCACTTGAAGGGGTAGACTCACTATCATATCTTTCGAGGGCACTTCTAAAAGTACTCCTATCTCTATGAGAGTAGGTTATAGGATCTCTATGTGGTTCTTCATTAATGGGTTGATCAGTATGAGTTTCATCATTTTGATTTGTTTCATCATCGCTAGTATCATCATCTTCAGTTAATAAATCAAACAGAAAAGAATAATCTATATTCTCATTATTAGTTTCAAGTTTTTCGAAACCACTAACATTTTCCAAGAAGCTTACATTTCTGGAAACATAAAGTTTATCACTCTTAACATCATAACAGCGAAAACCTTTATGAGTTTCAGAGTAACCAAGAAAGGCACAAGGAATGGCCTTAGGGGAGAGTTTGTCATTTTTATCAGTAAGGACAAAACATTTACATCCAAAAACCCTTAACCTGCTATAATCAGGTTCTTTTTCGTATAATTTTTCAAACGGGAAAATCTTGTTCAAGTTTTTAGATGGAAGTCTATTTATGAGATAGACAGAAGTAAGAGCGGCCTCCGCCCAGAGTTTTTTCGGTATATTTTGAGAAATGAGCAAAGTTCGTGTGGTTTCAATAATATGCCTATGTTTCCGTTTAGCCAACCCATTTTGTTGGGGGGTTTTGGGACAAGACTTTTGATGAAGAATTCCATAGTTTTCAAGATAGCTTTTAAATTCATTGGAAAGGTATTCGCCACCCGAATCGGTTCTAAAAATTTTCAAATTTCCATTGAATTGATTTAAAACCATCATATGAAATGTTTTAAAAGTTGAAAAAACTTCATATTTATGTTTAAGAAAATATATCCAACTAAACCTAGTGAAATCATCCACAAAGATAACATAGTAAGAAAAACCTCCCTTGGATATCACCGGAGCTGGACCCCATACATCGGAGTGAACGATTTCAAAAGGTTTTGTTGTAAACATGGATCTTTGAGGAAAAGGAAGACTTCTCATTTTTCCAAGAATACATTCATTACAAACAAAATTTTCATTACAAAGATGCTTAATAAAAGGCAAATAAGAGATTTTAACAATATTGGGATGACCCAATCTCTTATGCCATACATGAATATCTTTGTTTTGAGCAACATTACAAAATTGATTCTTGGGAATTTTAAGAAAACCAACATAGTAGAGGTTTCCTCTCCTAGAGCCTTCCCCAATCAATTTCCCGGACTGGCGATCCTGTATCCAACATTTATTAGAAGAGAACTTTATATCGCAACCATAGTCTGAGAGTTGAGAAACGGAAAGTAAATTTAAGTTTAGTTTTAGAATAAGACGAATTTTTGGGATAAAAAAATCTTGTTTTTCAAAATTGCCCATTCCTTTAATTTCAAGAGGGGTTCCATCCGCGGTTGAGACAAAAGATGGAAGGCGATTTTCAGAATAATTAGAAAGAAAACAATGACTTGGAGTCATATGAAACAAAGCACCAGAATCAAGTAGCCAAGATGTCTTACCGAGAGAGGAAGAAGATGACATGGCGGCTCCAGAAGTGCCTCCTTTGAGAAGAGGTTGAAGAGCATCCATAATTTGATGAAGCGAAAGAGGTTCATTTGATGTTGAAGGCCGTTCCTCCGATTGGGATGCTAAGGCCGCGGCGAGGAATTTCTTCCATTTAGGACAATTGGGTTTGATATGTCCCGGTTCTTTACAAAAATGGCAAGTTAATTTGCTATAATCTCTCTTGCCATATCGATCATTTTGCCCTTGATTTTTGAAATGGGGTGGTTTGTAGGTCTTCAAATTATTACCGGGTCTTGACACGGCATTGACCACTTCATAGTCATTTTGAGAAGGTGTAGCAAGAATGCTTGGGTTATTTTTACTAATCCCCATACGTGTTTCCTCACCACTTAGCTTGGTGATGACATCTTCAATAGATGGGGAGGTAAAAGCCGATAGAAGGGAGGACCGAATTTGCTCAAATTCGGGTCTAAGACCATTTAAGAAGTTGAAGAAACGATCTTCCTCAAGTTGTTTGTGCCTTAACTCAATAGCTTCTCCACTCCATTTTGGTTAAAGCATGGCAAGCTCGTCCCAAATAGATGATAATTCGGCAAAATATTCCCGAATAGATAAATCATTTTGTTGAAGAGTCAAGGCTTTCTTTTGGAGGTAGTATTTGTGAGACAAGTCTCTTGACGTATACATTTTTTCAAGGTATAACCAAGCTTCAGAGGCCCTTTTAAATTTGATGATGTTGGCATTGATCTTGGTTTCAACGGACGAAAAAATCCAAGACAATATTTTGAAGTTCTTCATTTCCCACTCATCATGCCTTTTGGAATATTCTTCTAAGGCCTTTTGTCTATCTTCTCCTTCAAGAATTTTGATTTCCCCTTTCTCTATAATAGAAAGCTTGGGTTCGGGTTCCGATATGGATCCTTGAACATAACCCCAAAGACCTTTCCCTTTGATATGGGCTTCCATGTTGCCGGCCCAAACATGGTAGTTTGAACCACTAAGTTTAAAACCAAGGGAGAAGTGAGAGTCTTTTTCACCCATTATGGAGAGGAGAAGATGAAAAATAAAGCGTACCTTAACGGATTTTCAACCTTTTCTTGACAAAAGTTGCTTCTAAAATATTGCCCGGAGCAAATGCTTTACTCAAAAACTTCACTAGCTTGAGGGCACGATTTTCGAGGTGCTTCACAAGAGGCGAGATACACGATCTTCTTTCTTCCAACGAGGCTCTGATACCATGTGAAAGTATCTCCAACAAGATACTAATATCAAGACCTTAATATTCTTGATATTGAACCCACCACGAAAGCACAATAAGAACACTTTAGAGCACTTGTGCACAAAAAGCACAACCCACAAATAACTCACAAATGCACAAAATAATGGAATCAATTTATTGAGAACTTGGGCTTTGACTCAAAGCCATGAGAAAATACAAAGGGGAGAACCCCTATTTATAACACCACAAGAGGGGCCTTGGAGGGGCTCCACCCATAGTCGTTGGAGCCCCTCCAACGGTCACAAATGTGACCGTTGGAGAGGGCCCAACGACTATGTTGGTGGGCCCCCCAAGGTACCTTTTTGGTACACATACAAAAAGAAATGAAAAAAGCAAAAAGAAAAATAAAAATAATTACAATCACATCCAAAAAATGAATGTGCGCAAAAATAGGGAAAAGACTAAACTACCCTTATGACTAAACAAATAGAAATATATATTTTATATATATATATATATTTGAGTAGATACATATACATATATATTAATATATATACATATATATTAATATATGTATATGTATTACCATATATATATAAAATATATATATTACATTATATGATTATGTACATAATTTAACATCAACAAGCTTTTGACAACCATAACCATACAAAAGGCTACATAGTTCAAGGTGTAAATGGGCATAAACAATACAGAACACTACCTATTCAATTCTAACCAATTACCGAAGGATAGCATTTGTTGTATGTGAGCAAATCTTGCTTGGAAATTGCATTAATGAGAATGACCCAAGATACTATCAGCATAAAGTTCATTATAAATTACTTTAAAATAAGAATATACATATAAAATGGACGAAACGGAAAAGCAAGTTCTGCATCTCAGAGACGAACAAAAATAAAATTTTCTGTGAACTAGAAAACTTAGAGGAAAGGTGATTATATATTGATGTGAGTTATAGTCATACTTAGTATCTACCATATTATATCAACCAAAATTTGAAATCTGCACAGAAGAAAACAGAAACTCCAATCATACCTGCCAGCTGCAAGTTTGTCTCCCCAAATTTGAGGGCATCTGGCTGTATTATGGGTGCAGTCACACTGTTGTATAAATGAAACATTGTCAACACATCATGATTATTAAAAACTTATGATGCAAAGAAAATTGATAACTCTTTCTCCACTGTGACAATATGATGCAAAAGTCCCTCACCCATATACGTGACATAATGCAATGACAGTATGGAAGCTAAACAAGTCCGCACATTTTTGTGGAACAAATGCGTTCAAGCTATACATGGTATAAGGAGCCAAAATGAGGCAAATATCATCAGAGATTTCAAATCACACTAATCATTGAAAATTTACAACAAAATAAAGCAAAATAAAATCTCTACTCTTTAACAACCCTTGTAGTCATGCCGTGATGGCTACGTGCTTGGAGGGGACAGGAACAAAGTGGAAAAAGTTTCATGAAGGCCGATAGCTAGGAAAAAGAGTCATTATGTGAGAGAAATCCAAAAAACTTTGGGCTTAGTGAAATCCATCTCAATGTGTTTTGTCCACTCAATAAAGTTGTTTTGCTAGCCAGCATGTGAAGTCATCTCTAGAATGTTGAAGCATAGTTCTACATTTCGGTGGAATTGGGGCTTCTTAGTACAAGAAAGACGCAACACACACGGAGTTGAGTACACATAGGAATCACTTTAAATAATTTGGACTCAACCTTTTCTCTTACAAAGTGACAATCACTATCAATGTGTTTCATTCTCTAATGATATACTAGATCCAAAACCATTCAAATTGTTGTCTTGTCATAATGTAAATTAATGGGTGCCTTTAGTTTTATACCCAACCCGTATCTTGTCTCTTGTTTGAGGTATGCGAAAAGTTCGTGATTTCATTACATGGTATCAGAGCCATTGCAATCTTTATCATGGTAAAACATGCTCGTGTGGATGTGAGATCGCGGATCGTATGATCATGGACTCGTGGTGAATGGTTGTCACCATACCGGTAAGACTCAATGACACAAACTATGTGATGTGGGCATCCATAGTGAAGTACAAGATTTGAAAAAAGGGTTTATGGTATTTGATAGATGGATCCGAGAAAGAATCAAAGCTTATGCTTTCAAAGAGTGAAAACGGCAAAGAAATTGTACTTCAAGAAGAGAGATGAACAAAGCCATTGCCGACTATGAAAAGAGATGGAGTGGAGGACGAGTCATTCTAAAATCATGGGATGACTCATTAATAGTGTTGAAATAAAAAAATGTTCTAGCTTAACAAAGTTTGAATTTGCTAGTGATGCTTGAAAATATCTCCAAGATATGTATTCTCTAAAGGATATAGCTCATATATGTAATCTCTAAAAGAAAGAAAGATTCATAACCCAAGGAGATATGAGCATAAGAGAATACTATAATGCTCTTTTTCTCCTTTGGGATGAATTGACTCTTTTAGATCCTAAGTGGCATTGTCCACTTGACATAGAACTTCAAGAAAAACAAATCAACTCGGAACATTTATATCATTTCATAAATGAGCTTAGGCCCGAATTTGAAAGAACCAAATCGGACCTTCTTCGTAGAGATGGTGTTCCTTCTATAATAGAAACCTTAGAAGAATTAACTATTGAAGATAATAGATTAAAGAAATCCTCTCCTAGCAAAGATGAGGAAACGGTGCTTGCTATGTCAACACCCAAAAATCATATCAAAGCATATAGGTCTCCTCACTTTGGAAAAAGCCAAAATGACTATGGGAAGAGCTCAAATGACTATGAAAGAAATCCAAGTGATTATGAATACAAAAAATATGGTAAGATAATATGCCACTTTTGCAAAGAGTTGGGTCACATCAAACCATTTTGCCTAAAAAAGATAAATAAAAAGAAAGCGGCCTCTATGGGATCATCAAGTGAAAGAGGTGGTGTAAATGAAGGCTCCAAGAATGTTTCATTTCCTCAACTCATGGAAATCCTTCAACCACTAATCAAAGGCCAAGTTTTCTCACTCTCCGGTGTGGCCGTATCAATATGCAGGGACCTTGGCAAGAACTCTTGGATTCTTGATTCTGGTGCCTCTTTCCACGTGACTCCTAATGAGTCCATACTATCCAAATGTCTTATTAACTCTAATGATTCTTATGTTTCAACTGCCGATAAAACGTCTTTAAAAATTAAAAGCTTGGGTACTTTACAAAATTCTTCTAAAATTACTAAAAAATTCTTTATCCCAAATATTAGAGTAGTACCTAAACTTAACCTAAACCTTTTATCCGTTTCTCAAATTACCGACCATGGATGTAAGGTCACTTTTTCATCTAATAATTGCTTGGTATAGGATCTCCAATCTAAGAAGCCGATTAGGCAAGGCAATAGAAGATGTGACCTCTACTACATGGACAATTTGGAATTATCAAATCGAAATTTTTGTAATTTTGTTGAGAAGAAAAGTATTGAACATTGGCATAGGAGATTAGGGCATCCAAGTATGTTAAAAATGTATTTATTCTTTTTTCTTGAAAGTTGTAATGCAAAGGATTTTGTTTGTGAAGATTGAATACTTGAAAAATGAAGACTTTACCTTTTGAAAATAGCTAATTTATATCTAAAGAACCTTTTGAGTTAATACATTCGGATATATGAGGACCATTACCGGTTATGTCTAAAGGAGGAGCATCTTATTATGTGATTTTTAGACATGCCTGGATTTATTTTCTTAGACATAAATATGAAGTATTTGAATGTTTTTAAAAAATTCATAATTATGTTAAAAATAAATTCAAAACCTGCATCAAAATATTTAGATCCAATTCTGGGAGAAAATTTTTGTCACAAGATTTTAAAAGTTTTATTGATCAACAAGGGATTACTCATCAAAAGTCTTGTCCTTACAACCCCATAAGAAAATAGATTGGCCGAAAGAAAGCATCAGCATATTATTGAAACCACTAGGACTCTTCTAATATCCAAAAAACGTTCCAAAAAAGTTTTGGGCAGAAGCTCTTCTTATGACAATTTATTTAATTAATAGAATGCCTGTAACGTATTTTTAAAATTTTTTTTTTTTGGATCCAGCATCCCCCCCCCCCATGTATTCTATTTAAACCCCCCAGGGGGGGCTTTTTTTTATCGCAGGCTCGCACCCCCTGAGTCTCCCCCGACTCCCATCCCTGCTCTTTCTCTCTCCTCCCCCTGCGCTCATCTCTCCCCCTCTCCCCTCTGCACTCGCTCCCTCTCTTTTCGCTGGAGCTGCCTGACCCCGTAAGTACGCGTCCTCCCTCTCTCTCTCTGTCTAGTTTAGCTGACAGCAGGGCACCACCCCTCCTGCCCTCTCTCTGTGTTTTCGGTAAAACAATGGCAGGGGAGGGGCGCCGCCCCTCTTGCCGTCTCCTCCTCCTCTTCTCGGTTAGCAAGCAGGGGAGACACCCCTTGCCTCCTCTTCTTTGATTAGCAGGCAAGGGCGACACCCCCTGCCTCCTCTTCTCGGTTAGCAAGCAGGGGAGACACCCCTTGCCTCCTCTTCTTTGATTAGGAGGCAAGGGCGACACCCCCTGCCTCCTCTTCTCGATTAGCAAGCAGGGGCGACGCCCCCTGCCTCCTCTTCTCGGTCAGCTGGCAAGAGCAACGCCTCCTGCCTCCTCATTTTCTATTATTAGCTAGCTATTTAGCCGATTTACGGTTTCGTATATCGTGCACTGCTTACACAATTTATTTAGCTCGGTGTGTGGTTTCGCATATCGAGTCTCGCTTTATGTCATTTAGATTACCGCCACGCTGTAATCTAAATTACAGCGTGGCGGTAATCTAAGCAGGAGAGACACCCTGCTTACACAATTTATTTAGCTCGGTGTGTGGTTTCGCATATCGAGTCTCGCTTTATGCTCCCTGCTCTTTCTCTCTCATCCCCCTGCGCTCATCTCTCCCCCTCTCCCCGACGCTCACCCCTGCTCCCTCTCCCCTCTGCACTCGCTCCCTCTCTTTTCGCTGGAGCTGCCTGACCTCGTAAGTACGCGTCCTCCCTCTCTCTCTCTGTCTAGTTTAGCTGACAGGAGGGCACCGCCCCTCCTGCCCTCTCTCTGTGTTTCCGGTAAAACAATGGCAGGGGAGGGGCGCCGTCTCCTCCTCTTCTTCTCGGTTAGCAAGCAGGGGAGACACCCCTTGCCTCCTCTTCTTTGATTAGCAGGCAAGGGCGACACCCTCTGCCTCCTCTTCTCGGTTAGCAAGCAGGGGAGACACCCCTTGCCTCCTCTTCTTTGATTAGGAGGCAAGGGCGACACCCCCTGCCTCCTCTTCTCGATTAGCAAGCAGGGGCGACGCCCCTTGCCTCCTTTTCTCGGTCAGCTGGCAAGAGCAACGCCTCCTGCCTCCTCATTTTCTATTATTAGCTAGCTATTTAGCCGATGTACGGTTTCGTACATCATGCACTGCTTACACAATTTATTTAGCTCGGTGTGTGGTTTCGCATATCGAGTCTCGCTTTATGTCATTTAGATTACCGCCACGTTGTAATATGCACAAACTTATGTTTTGATATACATATACTATGCCGTCGCGCTGTAATGTGCACAGGCTTACGCTTGCTTTTAAAGACGCAAATTTGCACATGCTCGCCAAGTCTTTTAAAAGGAGATTTTATGCAAGATTTCCAGTATTTGAAATGTGTGTGGTTTTGAAAAGCAAAAACGAACACCTGACGGTTGCTTATTCGCAACCAAGCTTTTTCTTTGAACCAGCGTGATAGGAAGGGGTACATACAGATTTTGTTCGATATCCGAATGACTCAGATACCCCCAACCAAGAGCACGGGGAGTTGATACTTTCTAGCCAAAGTTGGGGGTTTCTTTTGAGAAACCAATACCCCTTTTTATCGTAGTGGTACCATCAGACATGCGCGGCATATGGGTACTATGATAAATTGATGAGAGATTCATGGTGACCTCGTAACGTGTAATTGCACAATGTTAAAAAAGGAAAATCACATAAGTAGTGATGATCGCCTTCATAGGCAAGATGCTAGAGTTGGTTTGAAAAACCAGGGCATGTCAAGTTAAACTAAAATGGTTACATTGTTTCTTTCACAACACAATAAAGTTGGTTTTTTTTTTTTGAGAAACTGATACCTCTTTCATCGTAGCAGTACTATCAGACATGTGCAACATGTTAATACTATGATGATTGGATGAGAGGTTTATGGTAACCTCAAGGTGTGCAAATGCACAATGATAAAAAGAAAAATCACATAAATGGTGATCATAGCTTTCACAGGTAAAATGCTCGATTTGGTTTGAAAGACTAGAGCATGCAGAATAGGGTCGTCAGTTAAAATAGGACCTGACGTACCCATTCGTCTCTTGGTTCTGTCAAGAGAGACGATGAGATAGTACAAAAACTCTGATGGATAGGTTGCTAACAACTACACTCTTTAAGCAAATGACTCGGTGTCCCCAGTCATCGGAGTTAGGGGACGGGGCTACCAAAAATTATCCTAGGTGGTAGTTCACATGGACTTCTGCAGAAGTTGGATGCATCCCTTGGCACAAATGCCTCTGGGAAATTCTCTCTCGATCACTGGACGTCCCTTTAGGAACAAACTCAGTTAGTTGTCTGGGGTATCAAAATACATCGCATAACAAACCCTCGGACAGTCTCAGTTGCTTCTATGTTCTCTCATGTGCGTACCCTCAGGACAGCTAATATCGAAACAATGTTATCATGTTCATTTTTTTTACTTATTCTAAACAACATATCATGAATGGAACTACGCATATGTTAGTCTTATTCTGAATTGTTATATCTATGCACCTACCAAATTTTCATCAATCGGACCCCGTTTCATGGGTACAAGTGATGATTAGGTTAATACGGCAAGCAATGACACGATGATGTGATGATATCAAGATGAGACTCTTTCCCTGACGTTTCGCTCCTGAGGACATTTTTCTTGTAATTTGGTATAAGGGTTTTCTTTGAAATTCCACCTTTCGTATAAACTCTAAAGCCTCGTTTTGAATCTATTTGGTTTCAATGAACGTAGGGAGTTACAAATCCGTTGTGTAAATGAGAGGTTTGCAAGTAATGCGCCCAAGGTCCGTTGACTTGTTATTTCAAAAGACCATTTTTCGCTGAATTACTATTTAAAATTCTGATAAAGGAATGATTACAAGGCTTTCAAAATTTTCCTAAAAAGTTATAAGTCTAGAATTTTGGGGGCGTTACAATGCCTTCCACCATTCTTGAAAATACATCTCCCATTGAGAGACTATTTAAAATCTCTCCCAATTATCTAAGATTAAGAACTTTTGGTTCTAAATGTTTTGTTCTTTCTAACAAAAAATGATAAGTTTTCTGCTAAAGCCATTCCTTATGTTTTCTTAGGATATGCCAAAAACCAAAAAGGTTTAGGTATCATGATATTGAGAAAGACAAACTTTATGTTTCAAGGAACGTAAATTTTCTTGAAAAAGAAAATGGTTTTGGAAAAATTGACTCTAGGAAACCATGTGAGTATTAATTTTTGTTTGATCTAATGCATGAGCATAATGATGATACTATTGATAACATGAATGAAAGTAATGATATTCATGATATGCATAGAGTGTCAATGGTAACACTCATGATGCACATGAAGGCGATATGACTATTGTTGAACCTCACAATGAACTTCAAACCACCATGTGCATTAGAAAGGTATATCCAAAGTCAAGACATAGATCAATCTAGTGTTAGAAGATCAACGAGAATATCCCAAGTACCTAGTAGGTTTGTATCCTATGAGTCGTTTGAGTCTCACTATAGAGTCTCGCTTATGGCCATACACTCCTATGTAGAACCCTCCTCCTATAATGAGGTCAAAAATCATTATGAATGAATTGCGACCATGAATAATGAATTAGAAGCCTTAGAAAAGACCAAGACTTGAGAGATTCAATCATTACCTATGTTAAAAAATGTCATCCAGAATCATCTGCACAGGGGAGGAAGGATGATAGAGAGAAGGGGCTGCAGAAGGTTACATTTTGTTCATCTCAGACGTGACTAATTGTATTCAACATATTATAGAACATTACAATAATTAGGGTACGAAAATACCCTCTAATAAAACACAAAATTACAATAGTATAATAACACGTCAAACAACATTGGGTTGGGTCCAACCCATATACATCATGACTTCTTTTCACCTTCCTTCAAGTTGTTCATGGTTTCCTTTTAGCAACCAGAATCTGTCCTTCGTCAAACCTTTGGTGAATATATCAGCAACCTGCTCTTCGGTATGCACGAAGTTAGGTTCAATCTCCTTTTCTTCAACCTTTTGTCTAATAAAGTGTTGGTCTATCCCAATGTGTTTTCCCCGATTGTGATAGATGGGATTAAAGGATATATTAATAGCACTTTGGTTGTCACATAATAGAAGAGATCGAGCAATCGGTTCTCCTATCTTTGTTAGGAGATGTCTGATCCATGTAGCTTCAGTAGTTGCAACCATCGATATGTATTCAGCCTCTATGCTCGATCGAGCAACAACTTTCTGTTTTCTACTACTCCAAGACACCAGATTTGTCCCAATAAAGTTACAATAACTAGATACTGACCTTTGTTTATCTGGGTCCCCCGCCCAATCGATGTCAGTGTAAACAATGATCTCATGTGCACCTTGATTTAATTTGCTCTTCCTGTACACCAGTCCATCTCCAGTCATACCTTTCAAATAGCGAAGTATCCTCTTAACAACCTTTATATGTTCTGTATGTGGCTCATGCATGAATTGAGACACCTGATTGACTGAGTACACTATGGCAGGTCAAGTGAAGGTTAGGTATTGGAACATACCCACTATACTACGATACATAGTGGGATCTTCATAAAGGTCCCCATCTTTGGAGCTGAGTTTATGATGAAGGACTTGGGGTGGCCAGAGGCTTACAATCTTTCATGCCTGTCGTACTAAGAATGCCCACAGTGTACTTGTGTTGAGTGAGAGTGAGAGTATCACCTCTTCTGTCAACCTCCATTCCAAGAAAATATTGTAGGTCTCCTAAATCTTTCATTTTAAATCTCTAACTCAATATTTGCTTCACTTCCTCAATATGAGGTCTAGAGTTCCCTGTGACAATGATGTCATCTACATATATCAACAAGAGAGTGGTTATATTTTGTTCCTTGTAGATAAATAATGAATGATCTAGAAGGGATCGTGAGAAACCATGCTTCTGTATCTCAAAAGGTTTAGTGGTAAACATAGATCTTTGTTAAAAAGACATACTTTTCATTTGTTAAAAGGTTTAGTGATAAAGTACTTTTACAAAGATTTTTAGCAAAGTCCAAATAGGAAAACTTGGTGATATTGGGATGGCCAAGTCTTTTGTGTCAAACATTTATGTCTTTATGTTGGGCCACATTACAAAAGGGGGTTTTAGGAATTTGAAGAGAGTCCACATAGTATGAGTCTCCCTTCCTAGATCCTTCCCCAATCAACCGCCCGGACCGGTGATCTTGTATTAAACATTTATTAGGTGAGAATTAAATGTCACACCCAAGCTCCGAGAGTTGAGAGACGGAAAGTAAGTGCAAATTCAATTTTGGTATAAATCTAATTTTAGGAATAAAGAAGTTTTGAGTTTTAAAATTTTCAATTCCCTTAATTTCAAGAGAAGTGCCATCCGCGATTGAAACAAAAGATGAAGACGAACTTTTAAAATATTCAGAAAGGGAGGAAATGTTTGGAGACATGAAATAAAGCATTAGAATCCAAAAGCCAAAAAGTTTTACCTGGAGGAGGAGTAGACACAACGGCACCGGAAATAGCTCCCTTAAAAAGGGGTTGAAGGGCTTTCACAATTTGATTTAGAGATAGAGCTCCATTTGTAGATTCCTCTTTTTGTGGTTGAGATGTGGTGGCCATTGTTAGTAATTTCTTCCACTTAGGACAAACCGGTTTGATATGACCCAGCTCTTTGCAAAAGTGACACACAATTTCGCTATAGTCCCTCATTCCGCCTTGACCACCTTAATTTTGGCTTTTAAAATGAAGAGGTTTATATGTCCTCAAGTTGTTTTCGGGCCTAGAGACGGCATTTGCTCCATCACACTCATCTTGATTTGTGGGCATTGCAAGAACACTTGGATTTTGCTTGCTAATGCCCATGCGAGTTTCCTCTCCACTTAATTTGGTAATGACGTCTTCAAGAGAGGGAGAGGTGAAGGAGGATAGGAGAGAATATCTAATTTTCTCAAACTCCGGCTTTAGCCCATTCAAAATGTTGAAAAATCGATCTTCTAGTTGTTTATGACGAAGCTCTATGGCTTCTCCACTCCACTTAGGTTCGAGCATAGCAAGCTCATCTTAAATGGAAGAGAGTTCGATAAAATATTCCCTTATAGTCGTCTCCCCTTGAAGAAGGGTTAGCGCCCTCTTTTGGAGGTAATACTTATGGGGACAAGTCTCTAAAAGTGTACATCTTCTCAAGTTACTCCCACGCTTGAGAAGCCTTTTTAAACTTTATAATATTGGTGTTGATTCTAGTCTCAACGAAGGAGAAGATCCATGACAAAATCTTGAAGTTCTTCATTTTCCATTCCTTATGTTTTTTGCTATATTCTTCAAGAGCCTTAGTTATTTCATCTCCCTCAAGAATTTTGATTTCTCTTCTTTCAACCAAAGTAATTTTAAGCTCCGGTTCCGAAATCGAGCCTTAAACATAACCCCAAAGCCCTTTTCCTGTAATATGAGCTTCCATATTTACGGCCCACACGTGATAATTGGAGCCATTGAGCTTAAAGCCAAGAGAGAAATGAGAGTCTTTTTCACCCATTAGAGAGATAAGACGAGAGAAAAGAATACGTACCACAATGAGATTTTAAAACTTGTAGTAATCTTCTAAAATATTGGATGAAGAGAAGTCTTCACACCAATCACAAGAAAGTTGAAGGCACGCTTTTCGAGGCACTCAATATTGTGAAGAACCGCAAAATTTTCTTTTCCCAAGCAACCTTGCTCTGATACCATGTGAAAATCTCTATGAAAAGAGATTTTGTGTATAAACACAATGCTAGAAGCACGAAGTGCACAAAGGAGAACTCTCACAAGTGCACAAAGGCACGGATACAAATGCACAAGAGCATAAAAAATATCAACTTTAATATATTGGGTCCCAAGAGGGGCTTTACAAAAGCATAAAAAAGCTAGAAGGGGAGCACCCCTAATATATACATGTTGGAGGAGTGGGGGAGCCCCTCCAATGGTTATAAATATAACCGTTGGAGGGGGCTCCAACGTATGTGTTATGCCCCCCCCCCCATATTATAAAAGACAAAAAACAAAAAAATAAAATAAAAAAAATTAAAAGAAATAAAAATATGAAAAAATACAGTCATATTCTCAAACGAGAATATGCCCAAAATGAGAGATGACCAAAATACCCTTTATCGGGTTTTGAAAAATATATTTTTATATATATACTTAGATAGATATATATCATATATATATATATATGTATCTCTCCATATATATATATATAAGAATATATATATATAACAAGAACATTACATTTTAACAAGTCATTCCTTTAGAAGTACTGTCAACTTCAACTCCAAGGAAGTAGCGCAGTTTTCCAAGATCCTTCATTTTGAATCTATGATTCAAGAGATACTTGACCTCAATATAAACTTTGAAGTTACCTATGATGATAATATCGTCTACATATATCAATAGCAGAGTAACTATGTTTGATTCTTGAATATAAACAAGGAATGGTCAAGGAGAGATCGCCTAAAACTATATTTTGTATTTCAAGAGAGAAACTATCAAACCAAGAATGGGATGCCAGATTCAACCTGTATATTGTCCTTTTTAATTTGCATACGTATTTTGTAGGATTGCCTTCTGCATATCCAGTGGGTTGTTCCATGTATACTTCCTCCTTCAAATTTTCATGTAGAAAAGCATTTTTGACATCAAGCTGACTAATTGTCCACTGATGTTCAATAGTTAAAGATAGTATGACTCTGATTGTCCCCATTTTCACAACTGGACTAAAGGTCTCATCATAATCATGTCCTTGCTCTTGCGTAAATCCTTTGGCGACAAGTCTCGCCCTGTACCATTCTATAGTCCCATCCGGTTTGTACTTTATTTTGTACACCCATTTCAACCCAACTACATTTCTGTCAGGTGGTCTGGGAACATCCCAGGTACCACATTCATGTAGAGCCTCCATTTCTTCATTCATTGCTTCAATCCATCTTTTAGAATTTGTTGCTTGAGAAAATGTTGTGGGCTTATCTTCCTTGCCCAAAGCAGTTAGAAAAAGTTGAAAGTTCAATGAAAAATTTTCATAACTAACCCATCTTTCTATCGGATGACGAGAGCGAGTGGATCTTCTAACATCAAAAGTAGAAGTAGATGTAGAGGATGTATTCATTTTCTGATTAAAAATAGTGGGCGCCTCTCTTCCTCGTCGAGTATAAACAAAACCCTTATACCTTTCTGGATCCAAAGATGGCTCTGCACTCTCCTGTGCAATCAACCTATTGTTAGAAAATGACATATATATGTATATACTTGAATATATATATATATATATATATATATATATATATATATATATTTATATATATATATATACATACTTTTCGTAATACAAGAGTATGTATATGTATATAACTATATATTTAAAGTATATACTTATATTCTTGTAATACTTTTTTATTTATTTATTTTTGTAATTTTATTTCTTTCTTATTTTTTGTCTTTTTGTCAAATAGTCATAATTGACTAGAGCTGTTGGACTGTCAAAACATCCAACAGCCTTTTTGTCAGGTTCTGTCAAACAGTCAAAATGTTGACTGTTTGAATAGAGCTGTTGGGCTACTCCCAACGGCTCTAATTAGAGTTGTTGGGAGTAGCCCAACAGCTATCCCAACAGCTATTTTAATAGCTCCTCTCATGTAACCTCTCTATAAATAAGGGCATGCTGCCCATTGTAATTCATATACAAAGGTAGAGGGTTTTACCTCTTACATATTTAGATTCAAGTGCATTTATGCACTATTCTTATGTTTGTGCTGTGGAGCATTTTGTATGCTATTTTGGTTTACCATATTGGATGAATGTATGTTTTGTCAAGTTGTTTGTAGACTTGATTGTGTGAAAGACTCTTTACACCTATCAGCATGCATAGTTCCCTTATCCTCTTGATCACAATCTGAAGAACAAATATTATTAGTACTGGAGAAAAGTTCAGAATTCAACCAAGGATGATAGATCTCAACTTTGGAATTTGATTCAAAAGAAGTGATGCATCAATGATCAAAATTCAATTCATCGAAGATAACATTTCTTGATATTTTGATGTGCTTGCTCATGGGATCATAGCACCTGTATCCTTTATAGTTATATGCATAACCCACAAACCTGCACTTCAAAGCCTTGTCATGAAACTTATGTCTCATTGAACTATCAATATGAACATAACATACACAACCAAACACGCGCAAATCATGATAGTTGGGATGAACTTCAAATAGGGAAAAGTAAGGAGACTTGTTTTCCAAAATAGTCATGGGCAATCGATTTATCACATGGACTGTTGAATGAAAGGCTTCTGTCCATAGAGTAATCGAAAGATTACTATCATGTATCATACTCATTGCAATCTCAACAATATGGCGATGCTTTCTTTCAGCAATCCCATTCTGTTGAGATGTAAGAGGGCAAGACACCCTTCTCCTTATTCCATTACCTTGAAGAAAGTTAATAAAGTCACTTGAAGAGAATTCACCTCCTCCATCACATTGGAAGCAAAAAATGTTTTCAGAAAATTGATTCTTGACAAAAGAGTGAAAATTTTGGAACTTAAAGGTCTCAGACTTGTGTTTCATAAAGAAAATCCAAGTATAATGAGAATAATTGTCAACAAATATAAGGTAATATCTAGTTCCAGATACAGAAGCAACTGGGGTAGGCCCCCAAACATCAAAATAGATAATCTCAAAAGGTCTTGAAGCTCTTTTATTGATAGAATGAAAAGGTAAAATATGACTCTGACATAAGAGACAACTAAAACATTTGTTGTCATTGACATTTATTCCTAAACTAAACTTGGGAACGAGGTTAATCGAGACAAGCTTCTCAATGAAACTACTACTGCAATGACCTAAACGACCATGCCAAAGATTTGGCTTATTGGATTCAGGGACACTAAAAACACATGTAGGAATCACTAAAGACGACGATGAGGAGAGCTTCAAGTTGGGGTCAACAGGGCGAACATGAGTGGAAGGATCTTCTTGAAAAACATACATATTGTCTTGTCGTTTTCCTTTAGCGAACGTCTCCCTCGTGCAGAGATCCTTGACAAGAACAGAAGAGGGAGTAAATTCAACTGAAGCATTGATATCATCAACAAGTTTAGAAACAGAAACAATGTTTTTCTTAATGTTAGGAGCATAGAGAACCTTTGAAAGACTGAGAGAGGACTTTGACATAGGTATAACGAAATTTCCAATATGAGAGATAGAATGGTGGGATACATCCCTAGTGACTATACTATTTCTACCAATATAAGGAACAAAGTTTAGGAGCTTACGAACATCACCAGTAACATGAGTCGCTGCTCCAGAGTTCACATACCAAGTACCCTACTCATTCTGTTTCAGATTTAATCCTGCCAAGGCTGACAAATAGCAACTCTTTTACTTCTCCACTGGCCTTTGAGTTATCTGTTCCTCTCTTTGCTTCAGTTCGTGTTGATTTTCCTTTATTTAAGGGATTACACCAACAGTTAGCTTCGATGTGCCCCTTTTTATTACACAGAAAACAAGTAGGAATTGGCCTCTGTCGCTGTGAGTTGGGAGGCATGTTGGGTGTAGGTAATAGTCTACAACCTCCTTGTCCACTTCTTCCTTGTCCTCCTCTTCCCTTAACATCATAACTTCCTCGTCCTCGTCCATAAGCTACCCCTGTGGCAAGAACATCTTGCGTCCCTGTATGCATATATGATTCTTCAGAGAACCCTTTTAAGTTCATCTCATATTGAAGTAGTTTTGCACGCAGGTCTTCAAATCTGGGCAGATCAAGTAAACACAATAAGGAAGTAACAATCACATAATAGTCAGGCCCCAATCCACTCAGAGTTTGTTGTACCATATTTTTATCACTCACTGCACACCCAACGACTGCTAGTTGATCTGTGATGATCTTCATTTTGTTCAAGTACTCCATGATAGTCATGAAGTCCTTTCTTAACATCTGAAATTCTCTTTTAAGAAATACAATCCTGGCCTGAGAAACCTGTGAATATGTCTAAACTAGTCTGTCCCAAAGTTGCATGCCTGTACAGTCATCTGGAATTGCCACAAGCACCTCTTGTGACAACGTATAATATAAGCAACTAGTGCCTGGTCTCTTTTCATCCAAGTTACAAATTCTGGATTTCTAACATATCCTGTGGTAGATGCTCCTTTTCTTCTCGTGATATAAACTCTGGAGGGACTGAAACAAATCCATCCACATGTCCAGAAAGATCCTGACTCCTAATTAAAGGAATGATCTGCCTCTTCCAAGTCAAGAAATTGGAATTGTTTAATTTTTCAGACATGAGTTGACTAAGAAAGCTTGAAGAAAGACCAGACTGAGAAGGAAATGAATCCATGTTTCACAATAAGAAGAATATATTTAGCACACAACCCGATAATAGCTAAATAAATCAGTATATCGAAAGACAACTTTTAACCTCAAAGAAATTCCTGCAGCCTCTTACTCTCTTTTTTTTTTCCTGACAGAATAGTCACGCAGATGACTAAAGTAACTGGAACCTCCCTTTTTCTTTTTCTGTAGAATAGACTATATCAGGCTATGTGAAGGACAATAGACAATAAATAAAAAAAAACTGAAACAAAATCCCAAATCTGGTATCTAATTTAGATCAGATATTGAATTCTGATCATATCTGTAATTATCCAAAATTGAATAAATAGGTAAGCACTAAGTACGAAAATTTAAAATGAACACATAAGTAAAGCCCAAATCCGATATTGATTTAGAGTTGTTCAATGATGAAAAGAATGAAAATGTCAAATGGCAAATGGAGCCAGATCTAAATCTGATCAGATTTGATCAAGAAAGGATTAACGAGATTGATAGGCAACCAATTACGTGATCAAATCTGATTCTGATCAACAAGATAATTTAGAACCAGGTTGAGAATTAAGAAGACAATGCAGAATCTATTAATAACAGAGAAATGGGATCAGATCTGATTCTGATCAGATCTGATCAAGATGGTGATGCCAAGAAATATTTTGGGAATTAAGGTGGTGAGACAAAATTGCTTAATGACAGAAAACGTGATCAGATCTGATTTTGATCAGGTCTGATCAAGGTTGAGAAGCAGAAAGATATTGGAAATCAATTTTCTGACTTGAGACTAAACGATCTTTCTAGACATACCTTTTGGAAGGAATCCCAAATCCAGTTCTAGCGTGACTCTGATACCATGTTAGATTTTATAAAATCCAAAGTTTTACCGTGCATGAAGAGGGAGAGAGGAGCCGCAGAGAAATCCTGATTCCCCAATACAGGAATCACTGCTAATCTTCTTATTATATGTTGTTACTAATACAAAATTTTAGGGTACTAAAATACCCTTTTTACAACAAAGAATAATTACATATGTGCCATTAATGAAAGGAATACATGATTACGGGTTTGGACCCTGACCCGTGACCCGATATGAACAAAAACACATCTTTTCACCACATTCCTACTGGATGGCCTGTGGACAATTTCCCACATGCCATACTCATGGAGGGATTCCATCTCCTCATTTATTGCTTCAATCTACTTCCTAGAATTTGCAGCTTGATAGAATGTGAGAGGTTCATTCTCTTTGCTTATGGTTGCTAAAAATAATTGGAGATCCATTGAGAAGTTTTTATAGCTGACCCATTTGTCTATTGGGTGTCGTATTCAAGTAGATTTCCTAACATCCAATGCATGTGTAGAAGTAGGGGAAACATTAACATCTTGATTGGAGACGGATGGAGGCTCCTTACATCATTGAGTGTAGATAACACCTTTATACCTTCCTGTTTCCAAGGGGGTGCTATAATCTCTTCTGATTGTGATCCATCTGCTGGTTTCCTGCATATCTTATTCTGCCTACAATCTGAAGGACAACCATAATTAATGTTTGAGAAGAGCTCTGAACTTAACCATGGATGGTACACCTCAACGCTAGAACTTGAACCGGAAGGATTAGCTGACTGGTCATCAAAACTCATCTCATCAAAAACAACATTTCTCGATATTTTAATACGCTTGCTCAAAGGATCATAGCACCTGTACCCCTTGTAATCCTCAGCATACCCCACAAACTTGCACCTCAAGGCCTTGTCCTGAAACTTGTGTCTCAATGAGCTGTCAATATGCACATAACAAATAGATCCAAACACAGGTAATTCATGATAATTGGGGTGAGTGCCAAAAAAGGGAGAAATATGATGATTTGTTTTCTAAAATGGCCATGGGGAAGCAATTTATCACATGCACTGCAGAGTGGAAGGCCTTCGTCCATAAGGTAATGGAGAGATTACTGTCGTGCATCATGCTCATTGCACTCTCAACAATATGACGATGCTTCCTCTCAGCGATCCCATTTTATTGAGGTGTACGTGGGCAAGACACCCATATGCTTATTCCATTATGTTGAAGAAAATTAATAAAATCACTAGAGGAGAATTCTCCCCCCCTACATCACATTGAAAATGTAGAATATTTTCAGAGAGATGGTTTTTGACAAAGGAAAGAAACTTATGAAACAACCCAAAAATTTCAGACTTGTATTTTATAAATAATATCAAAGTGTAACGAAAATAATTGTCGACAAAGATAATATAGTATCTACTACCGGATCCAGAGGCAATTGGAGCAGGACTCCAAACATCAGAATATATGACCTCAAAGGGCCTTGAAGTTCTTTTATTGATAGAATGGAAAGGTAATACATGACTTACATAAATGACAGCCAGACTGGAGATCCTGCACAAAGCATCCATTAGATGAGAAAGATATTTCACATCCATGGTCGGCGATTTGGGAAACTAAAAAAAGATTTAAATTTAGTTTTGGAACTCTAACTTTTGGAACAAAAAGATTTTGAGAATTTTTAGAGTTAAGTGTTCCAATACTTGTGATTTTTAAAAAGGTTTCATCGGCCATGGAAACACATGAACTTTTTGAATTGGTGCATACATCGGTTAATGCATTCTCATGTGGGGTCATTTGAAAAGATGCGCCAGAGTCTAAGATCAAAGAATACGTACCGGGAGACGAAGTAGATGCAATGGCTGCACCCGATGTGGAGGAAGTGGTTTTGAGGATTTGTTCTAGAGCCATAGAGATTTGACCAAGAGTTTCTTTGAGGTCACCGCTCTTACCTTCATCTTCTTTAGTAGTGGATTCTTCAAGGGAAGCCACCTTAGGCTTGAATGTTTCATTTAGCTTTGAGCAAGCGGGTTTAATGTGACCCGGCTCATAACAATGATGACATACAATCATCTTTCTGTAATGAAAAGAGGCGGAAGCTCCAATGGAGTAAAAAGCACTCTTTAAGAGTGACTTTAAGAACCAAGAACACAAACACTATAAGTGTACACACAAAACTCTCAAAAGTAGAAAATGACTTAAAGTCATAAGTTGAATTTATTGAAGAAAGGAAGAGAAGGGTGAAAACCCCATGCTTACAAGAGGAGAATACCTCCTCTATTTATAGAGGAGGGAGGCTCAAAGAAGGGACCACAAGGGGGCTCCCTTGTAGTCGTTGGGAGCCCCAACGGTCAGAAATCTGACCATTGAGGCCCCAACGACTACAAGAGTGGGGCCCTTGGGGTCTTACAAAAAGTAGAAAAATAAAAAGGAAAAAAAGTAAGAAAGAAAAAGAAAAAAGGAAAAAAGTAAAAAGGAAAAATACATTGTGTTTTTACAAGAATACCCCTATCGGGTATTTCACTAAAAAGAAAACAGTATATATATACATATATGTATATATATACTTATATATATACGAATGTATATATATAAGTATATGTATATATATACATAATTTAACACGCC